>NC_046663.1:46657641-46691080 GCF_010883055.1 Belonocnema kinseyi
GCGGAACGAACGTGTTATTTACATAAATAGCACGAGAATTCTGGATCAATCTGAAAAATCTCTATCCCATCCACACACGACTCCTTTCCCCTGCCGAGTGAGCCACGCCTACCCCGAAAGGGAAATGGCTTGATGGTGTAATAATAAAAAATTCGGAGTGTTCAACTTCTCGACCAAATTAAAAAAGTTATCATAGTCCTGTAGGGCTTTCAAAAAGCAAAGTTTTTCTTCTCTTGACTTTTTTTCATATCAGGCGTTTTTTGGCTTAAAATGTTCATTTTAGTTTTTTTTTGAAATTTGAAAATTCTCTAACTTTGATAGTTTTCTTTTTATAGAAAAAAGTCATGGGGATAAATTGTTTGAGTTTCTGAGTACTATGAACAACCGTACATAGAATTTTTAAATCTAAGAAAAAATGTGGTTTCAAACATTTTTGGTACAATCAAATTTGGAATTTTATACTTTTCGACCAAATTAAAAAAGTTGTTATCATAATCTTGTAGGGCTTTCAAAAAGCAAAGTTTTTCTTCTCCAGACTTTTTTCATATCATGCGTTGTTTGGCTTAAAATGTTCATTTTAGTTTGTTTTTTTGGATTTTCAAAATGCTCTAACTCTGATAATTTTCTTTTTATAAAAAAAAGTCAGAAGGATAGATTGTTTAAGTTTTGAAGTACTATGAACAACCGTGCATAGAATTTTTACATTTTGAAAAAATGTGGTTTCAAAAATTTTGCGTACGATCAAATTTTGAATTTTCAAGTTTTTGACCAAATTAAAAAAGTTGTTATCATAATCTTATAGGGCTTTTAAAAAGCAACGTTTTTCTTTTTCAGACTTTTATTCGTATCATGCGTTGTTTGGCTTAAATTGTTCATTTTAGTTTGTTTTTCTGGATTTTGAAATTGTTTTAACTCTAGTAATTTTAGATTTTTCAAAAAAAGTCATTGGGATAAATTGCTAAATTTTTTAAATTCTATGAATAACCGTACAGAGAATTTTTGAATTTTTAAAAAAGTGATCTCAAAAATATTCAAAATGTGCACACTTTTTTGAATTTTCATCCAAAATGGCTGGCTAATGAACTTGACCTTTAGTTTAGGACACTAAACGAGTGTACCAAAGGGAAATTTAATAGATTAATTTTTTCAAAAGTTATCGTGTTCACAGACAGACATACAGACATACATACAGACAGACATACATACATACAGCCATACATACATATAGCCATACATACATATAGCCATACATACAGACAGACAGACAGACAGACATGGGAAACTTCAAGTAAAAACCGGCACCTGTTAAAATAAAGAAATAAAAAATTACGGAATTTCTTTTTTCGGATTTGGAATAAAATAGGGGGGGGGGGGGGGGGGGGGGGGTCGTTGCCCTCTAGTATGCAAAGAAATGTTGTCATGCATTTTTGGACCACCCTAATATACACATTATTGGCAGCAGATATATCTGAATTTCCGGGAATATAATAAATTATAGAATTGGGATATTTTGGGGACATCCTTGGCATATCAAATTGGAACATTAATGGAATATCTTGACGATATTCTGAGATATCTCAGGGGCATTCCAGGGTTATCGAGATTTCTGCCCTGTAGGATATTATTCGTGATATCCCTGGGATCACTTGGGATATGCCCAGGATATCCTGGGAGATAAATGGGATATCCTATCGATATTTCATGCTGTCAGCAATGAATTTTCAAACGAAAAGGATGAATTTTCAAATGAAAAAGATGAATTTTCAAACCAAAAAGATGGATTTTGAACAAAATAGTAGTAAAATTTTAAATAATAGTCAAAAAAGAAAAAAATTTGAATCCAATTCTTTAATTTTCGAGCCAAAAAAATGAGAACTTTCAACAAAATAATAGAATTTTCAACCAAGAAATATGACTATATAACAAAGTTGTTGAATTTTGAACCAAAAAATTTAATTTTAAACCAAAATTAGTTGAATTTTCCTTTTTCTCGGTTTGTCGCTTAAGCGAGAACTAAATTAATAGAACCCAATAAGAAAATCCAACTATTTCGGGTTGAAAGTTAATGCTTTGAATTGAAAAATATATTATATAATTATTATATTATATTTTCAGTTTAGAATTAATCTCTTTTATTTAAAAATGGTTCTTTTTGGATGAAAATGTAGTTGTTTTGTGAAAAGTTCAACTATATCGTTAAAAATAATCTTTATTGATTAAAAGTTCATTCCTTTTATTTGAAATGCTCACTATAATATTTTGGTTCAGAATTCATCTATGCTGGTTAAAAATATTACTTTTTGGTTTAAAATGCAATTATTTTGTCAAAAATCATCTTTTTTGTTTTAAAGTTCATTCTTTTTATTTTAAATATCTTCTATTATATTTTAGATTCAAAATTCATCGGTTTTAGATAAAAATTTGTACTATTTGGTCAAAAATTTAATTATTTTGATAAAAAAATCAGTTATTTTGTCAAAAAGCCATCTTTTTATGGAGAATTCAACTGTTTCGTTGAACATTCTTCTTTTTAAATAAAAAATCCGTTTTTTTTGGATTGAAAATTCATCTTTTGGTAGAAAAGTCATCTTTTTCTGTTGAAAATGTCTCTTTTATGGTTGAAAATTCAACTTTTTTTATAAGAAGATCTAATTTAAGGAAGTCATGGACATAGTTGCCACCCTGTTAATTCCAAAAGTTTTTCGTGATCTGAAATCGTTGTTTTTTTTTACAGCCGTCTACAATTGGAAAGGCGACACGCGCTATGGCCTGCCGCTTGAGATTGGCGAAACAGTTCAAATCCTAGAAGAATGTGCAGGTACTTGATTTGCAGATAAACTTATTTAATTCTGATGTACTCAAAGATTTTTTTTTTTATTTACAAATAAAAAATTCAAAACATTATTGGGAGACAAGTTTGACCCAAGAAACAATATTTCTTCATTTTAACGTTTGAATTTTCAGGTACATCTTATTTTAAAAGCAAAAACACGAGATTTTATTCTAAAAATGTATTTTTCTTGTAGGTTGGTTTCGAGGCTTTTCAACGAAGAATCGAGCTGTAAAGGGCATATTTCCAAGCTCTTATATCCACTTGAAACCTTGCAAAATTGACAATGAGGGTCTCTACGAATCAGTTATACCCCTTGAAGACCCTGTTGTACGAGAGGTCACTCTTGTTCTCAGAGAATGGGGTGGAATTTGGAAAAGACTTTATGTGGTGAGTCGACTGAAATTCAATGCAATCAAAAATTTTTATAGGATAGGACACATAATTTTTAATATGTAATTGCAGGAAAGAGAAATTTACAAATTTAGTACGCTAAAGAAAGTTATGCAAGATTTACTGGAATGGAGAAGACAACTTTTAGCTGGAACACTAACGACGGATCAAACGCGTGAATTAAAATTGCAAATAATAAATAAGGTGGATTGGGGAAATCGGTAAGTCATTCGTAACTTCATTAAATCGACTATGCACTTCAAATAAGAAAAAAGTACAAAATAAAACTTATAATCTAAACACGTTTATATTTTTCTTGTATTTTCATTAATTATTTGTAAAATTTTCGGTTTTGATTGTACTTGGTCGACATAAAAGATTATAAGTCAGTACACTCGAAATTTATATCAATCAAAAGTGACTGAGTCGAAGTCCATTTTCACTGCATCAAAAATAATGCCGATTTGATCATATTGAGTTATCCAATCTGTTGAATTTTCAACTAAGAAGTGTTAATTTTCAACTGAAAATGAAGTAGATACATTTTCAATGTATGAAATTAATTTTTAAACAAAAAACACGTGTTTTTAAACAAATAGTTCAATTTTTAATTAAATTGATGAATCATTATAAAAAAAAAAATTTAACCAAGATGATTTATTTTTTATCTAAAACAGACGAACTTTCAATTAAAAAAGATTAATTTTCAATAAAGAAAATTTTTCAACTAAAATAATGAATCATTGCCCAAAACAATGAATATTCAACAAAATATTTATATTTTTGATTAAAGTGATCAATCGTTATCAAGGAAATTTATTTTCTAAAAACAAAAAATTATGTTCAACCATAAAGTTAAATTTTCAATTTCAAAAAATATGAATTTTCACCTACAATGATGAATCGTTATCCAACAGAATGATTTTTCAACTAAAAATGCAAACTTTTAAATAAAGAAGATTAATTTGAAAAAAATCAAATTTTCAAGAAACTATTAAAATTTTCGACAAAGCGGGTAATTTTCACATTAAACTGATGAATCATTAATCAAAAGAATGATTTTTTTACCACAAAACAGAGGAATTTTCTACCAAAACTTCCATTTTTAACTAAATAGACAAATTTCCAGCCAAAATTATAAATCATCAACCTTAGAAATTAATTTTCAAACACAAAATATTAATTTTCCACCAAAAAGATTAATTTTTAACTAAGCAAGATTAATTTACATTTTGAATATTCAATTTCGAACAAAATATTTTAATTTTTAACCAGACCAGTTTTTAATTTAAATCATAAATCATTAGCCAAAAACTAAAAAATATGAATTTTTATGTAAAAAATTCATTATGAACAAAATAGTTTAATTTAGCCAAAATTTGTATACAAATTGATTAAGTTTCAATTAAAATGATGAATCATTAACCAAACCAATGAATTTTCTACCAAAATAGAAGGGATTTTCAACCAAAAACTTGAATTTTCAACATAACAAGATTAATTTTAAACAATGGAATAATTTTTTTCTCGAAAAAACGAAGATTTTTTAAACAAAATTTGAATTTTGAACTAAAGAGATGAATTTTCAACAAAAAATATAACTTTCGACCAAAAAAGACGCTTTTTTAACGAAAAATTTGATTTTCCAACTAAACAAGATTAATTTTTAAAAAATTAAATTAGATTTTCAACAAAATATTAAAATTTTCAAACAAGCAAGTGAGTTTTTAACTATAATGTTGAAACATTAATAAAAAAATGAACTTCCCACAAAAAAGAGGATTTTAAACATTTATTTTTTTGAACTAATTATTGAAATTTTCAACCAAGGCGGTCAATCTTAAATTAAAATAGTGAATCAAAAAAAAAACTTTGCCGAAAAATACGAAATTCGAACCAAAATGTTAAATTTTCAAGAAACTATTGAAATTTGCAACCAAACAGGTAAATTTTATACTGAAACATTAATCAAAAGAATGAATTTTTTACCAAAAAGTGAAGTTTTGAACCAAAACTTGAATTTCGAACATAACAGGATTAATTTTTAAAAAGTTAAATTTTCAATAAACTATTGAAATTTACAGCCCAACAGATTAATTTTCAACCAAAATGACGAATTATTAATCAATAGAATAAATTTTCTCCCAAAAAACAAACATTTTTCAAACAAAACTTGAATTTTGAACTAAAAAGACAACAAAAAATATAACTTTCTACCTAAAAAGGCGAATTTTTAACCAAAAACTTGAATTTTTAACTAAACCAGATTAATTTTTCAACAATTAAATTAGATTTTCAGCAAAATATTGAAATTTTGAAACAAAGAAGTGAGCTTTTAACTAAAATGATGAATCATTAATAAAAAGAATGGATTTTCCAACAAAAAATAGGATTTTTTAAATTCCTTTTTTTAACTATTTATTGAAATTTTCAACCAAGCCGGTTAATCTTCGATTAAAATAGTGAATCAAAAGAATTAAGTTTTTACCGAAAAAGACGAATTTTTAACCAAAAACTTGAATTTTCAACCAAACAAAAATAAAAAATCCTAGTTTTAACTAAAAAATTTAATTTTCTTCCAAACAAGACGAATTTTGAACCAAAATGTTCAATTTTCAACAAACCATTGAAATTGTCAATCTAACAGGTAAATTTGATACTAAAACATTAATCAAAAGAATGAATTTTTTATCAAAAAGGAGGATTTTTCAACCAAAACTTGAATATTTAACTAAAAAAAAATTAATGTTAGACCAAACAGGTGAATTTAAACAAAAATCATGAATCAATAATCAAAAGAATGAATTTTTTACCAAAAAAACAGTAATTTCTTACCAAAAACTTAAATTCTCAACTAAGCAAGATTACTTTTCAATAAAAAATCCAATATTGAAAAAAATGTATTTCAACAAAATAAATCAATTTTAATTTAAATCATGAATTTTTAACCAAGAATTTGAATTTTATACCAAAAAACGAGAATTTCAACTACAAAGTAAAAATTTCAACTGAAGAAGATAAATTTTCAATTAAAAAAATTAATTAAAATCAATATTTAAAAAACAAACAGATAAAACTTCAGCTAAAATGATAAATTATTAACCAGTAGAATGAATTTGCAACCAAAAAGTTTAATTTTCAATCAGAAATAACATATGAAAGAACATATTTATTTTTTCAATAAAATAGATGAATTTTCAACTAAACTGATTAATAATTAACTGAAAGAATGAATTTTCAATACAAAAAATTTACTAAACAGTTTAATTTTCAACCATACAAATTAATTCTCATCTAAAATTATGAAATTTTAAAAAAGAAATTAATTTTTAAGAATCCTCAATCAAATAGGAGTTAAATTTTTAACTAGCAACGATCCATTAGGGACCAAATCTAGAAAATTAAAATTTTTAATTATAAAAATGAATTTTCGAGCAAAAAGGAAAAAATAGTTAAATTTTTACTTACAACATTTGTTTAACTAGAATGGTGAATCTTCATTAAAAAAATGTTCAAGGAAGTTCAATTCTCAACCAAGTAGTTAAATTTTAAACAAAAATAGATAATTCCCAAAGAAAAATATAATAGTTGATATTTGAACCAAAAAAGAATTTAATTTTAATTATAAACCGTGAAATTCACTTTAAAGAAAAAGAAGTTACAACAGAGTTTCTGTTGAATGAACATCAATCATTTCGAATTATTATTTGATTTAGTCAGAAATATTGACTGCTTCATCTGTTAAAATGACTCTTGTCGGTAAAAATTACAGTTTTTTCAGTCCAAGCATGCTTGATTAATTTAATCAGACAAATTCCGACTGATTTAAATTTCTAGTGTATTCGTTCAAAAATTAACTCTGGAGACATGCTTACAAGAAATTTCTTTATTTTTACCTACGTTTCACAACTATTGACGGCGTTGCACAAAATTGCAGTCTTCCTCTCACTTCACGCGAAATTATTACAAGTGAGCATATATTTCCGTTTTGTAGTTTTTATTATCCTATTTTTTTTTTAAACTTTGTAAAGGCACATCATAGATAACTATTATACCTAATCGATCCGTTTCTTTTTCTCTTCCTCGAAAGGCTATCTTAATATATCACTCAGGACGGGATCGTATAAACTATACATATATGTATATTCAAAACCTATTTACTACAAAAAAAAAATCGCAACATTATTGTAATTGTCATTGCTTTAATCAGCCACGTTGACATATTCCGTCGGCTATTCGGCAGCTGAAGCTAAACCTCTTTAAACATAAAGAAATAGATTGTAATAGAAAGTGTAAAAACAAGAATTATGCTAGACAACCCGTTCGCATTTTACAGGCATTGAATAGTTTTCAAGCTATATCTCAACATATGTCTATTCTTCCAAGTTTCAAAGTTCTTCAATCTGTCCAGGGCATTCGCAAGCATTCATGAATAAATAATGAAATGAAAGGTATTCATTTGTGACAAACTAAAACATGCACGCCACAGGCATTTCTTTTTTTATCTTGGCTCTTTGAATGCAAACATGACATCAGATGATCTTAGAGGATACATGCTTCTTCGGATTGTAATTGAAAACTATAGAAAGCTATAATACTTGGGGGGGAGGGTTCAGTGTCTTTTGATTTAAAAAGGGCAAGAAATTTATTAAATTTCTGAATGTACACAACCGTTAAATACAAAAATTGTATTACACACCCTGGACGGAATTGTGCAATGTCAAAAGAGAGAGATAGACTCGCTCCTCTGCATTTAAATATTGAATTTCGCTTGCACTTTTGATTGATTGGTCCTAGTCGTGTAATAGCGCCACCTAATCATAATTGTCTAATAATCACCATCACGCGTATGCTAAAAGCTATTCTGTGAGGTAAGACGCATAAATTATTGTTTTTGTCGAGGGAATATTGCCTAGGTGCTTTTTTCTTTTTTTTTCTTTTTTTTTTTTTTATCAAGCCTAGAAATATTGGATTTCACGTTGCATACAGAACATTCAAGTCACAGCCCATCGCTCCGCAGTGAGCCGACAATCGTATAAAGTGCTACTCCGTACGCATTTTTTTTACCTGGCCAAATTCTTCTCTATCCTAAACCTCATTGTCTTTTATGTTATTGCATTGCTGAGTAGACAAGACATTGTACCATTTTCGCAAGTCCTAAAAATAGGGGACTTGATGCGTGTCTTCTATCGCGTAGAATAACGTGCAACGCTTTTCTTAATCAGAGAATCATTTCGAATTTCATTAATTGGCAATTCGATATATGTATGTACAATGTTATACATTGAGAGCCGTGATTGCATCGTGCGTGCTTCTTTCTGTCCTAATCTTTGCTCTTTGTCGATCTTGTGATAAGAATATAGCAAAATGACACTGTAAGTGGATGATTTTTTTTTGACCTCGGTGCTTCCCATGTAACTGGCAATCGATGATTCGTCCAAGAAATGAAATCAGGAGAAGGACTAGTTTTCGATTCGTATTGTTCCGCACAGGTAGAGCCAGGCAGGATAACTAGTTGACAGAACAAACTTTCTATTCGACCTTACGGCGTCCAGAGTCAGCCTCCGTAGTATCACAAAAAAAAACTTAGATTTCAGTATCCTTAGCAAACTTCTCGATTTCTGGATAGATGGGAGACATCTCCAGAGTACTAGGTGCTGATGGCATTGAAGCTGGGGATGCTCCACTACTAGATCCTAAGTGCAAACGGTGACACAATTCATCCAGTACTTCGGTGAATACCATCATGTTCATATTTTGACCCAAAAGATGTAGAAGCAGAAAATCTCCAACCTAACAATTTGAAAGAAAGATTATATTATAAATTTTCCTTGTATGCGGGGTCCTTTGCAATTTTTCATTTACATAAGTAAGTCAAATGTGAAAAGTTTACCTGTGTTTTTCTTATGAGTGATTTAACTGCAGCTGGTGTACTGAACTTAAATCGCTTTTTAATAATCCATTCGCGGGAACTAGGTAATAGTATAACAGCCGTACTATATGCAAGAGCGATTCCAGACATAGTGGCCAAAATAATGAACCAGAACCACAGGAAAATGTAGATTTTCTCGTTCAGAATATTTAAAGCCAAAACGCAGAGAGCATCCAATTTTTGGATTGTTCCTGAAGCTCCGAATTTGTGGAAAGTGCACTTGGTAACTCGCGGGAAAATTTCTATCATTGGATCCTGACGATTCTCCTGATTCATTCCATTAAATTTCACTACTTCTGTTCCGTATGTGAAGAAGGCTCCACCTAGAAAACTGTCAATGAAGAACATGTTCATAATCTGAAAAAAGAAAGGAATGAGTTTTAGTCAATTATATACACACATAAGATATTTAGAGTCATTAAAGTAAATGGTGGTTTTGAATATAGTCTTGTTGGCAAACAATACTTACAACATTAACAAAATTTAAGGCCTCACAGAAGAAATATCCAGCCGCATAACTGTTGTGCAGATGCATTGTATCGAGAATGTATTGAACAAGACGATGCGCTCTAGCTTGACGTTCCTGTTTACTTTCAAGCATAGCACCTCTCATGCCTTCAGAAATCATTCTGATCTTTCCTTCTTCCCATTGTTTCCACATCCAGTGTGGAACGTAAAAAAGTATCCCTTGAAAGAACAGCATGAAAGGTACCCACTGGTAGTAGGAGTGATACCTTTTCTCACCAGTATCACCTCCCAATCCAGGGTGTGCCACATGCGACGAAGGCTTATTAAAGTTCGTAGGTAGGGAAAATGTGTGTGTAATCCAGCAAAAGGTATTTATCACATGCGAAGGTACTGCATTGTCGGATATGCAGTTGATCGGATCACCTGTAAATAAAACAAATTCTTGCATTAGAAGGAAATTTTACTGCGAAGAAACCTATTATAGGGAGAAGGTAACAAGTTTTGTTTGAAAGGACAAAGCAAGTTTGCAATTAAAATCTGTAGACTTTAAATTGGAATGTCAGGAGACTCGTTGCTTGCCAATTTATCTAATTTAAAAAATACTGATTGATTACTGAGAAATATTTAACGCTGAATATGCAGAATTACAAATACGGAGGTTATTGTCTGAAATATGATTAACTGAGCAAATAGGAATAGTTAGTGTCTCCGAAAAGTAAAATACCAATAATTATATTACATAAGAGCAAAGGTCTTACCTATTAAATTATTTGCAGTAACGATGATGCAACATGCAAAGAGAATCGCAGAAGTAATTCTGTAGTGTGCTCTAAATATCATATTATCGATAATAGCCTTGTCTATTAAGTACCGTACTTTAACAAAGCCAGCTACGGCCGACATCAAACCGAAGACCGCCATCTTTTCTTATTTCCTGGAATGAGAAAATGAAAAATTAGTTGCAAATTACTCAGTTCACACAGTTAAGTCAAATCAATTTCGAGGACGCGTATCATTTAAAAAACACATTAAAGATCACGTTCTCTGTCTCCGTTCAGAACTCGGCTCTGGTTAACAATAGTGCAGAAAAAATATAAGTAAATTTTTATTATGAGTAATAAAAAAGTGAACATAGCTGCATTTTTTCGCATCGAAACAAAGGAAGATTCAATAGAGTTGACATAGTAAACATACCTAATGGGATTAGGTAAATTTGACCACGTGAAGCTATTCTTTTTGAAGGGGAAGATTACTCAGAAATCGGTGTAAAGATTACTTTTCATTTTTTCTCTGACTTCAGAAATATTCATCTCGATCCAATTCTGGGCAGTGTAGAGAGCTGATTAAAGCAATCAAAAAATGACCGTGGTCACTTATCATTTATCATACTTCCTGTATGAAGATCAATTGCGATAATACCCGACACATTGAAGCTTAGCTTCCTCCCTTTTCTTTCTACTCTTCAACTAGCATTAAAAATATTAAATCTCGTGACTGTCTTTGGAAGAAATTTTTATTGAGAAGGAGATCTTATTGAATTAGTATATAGAAGCTTCAAGTTCTTTAAATAAAAAAAAACTGCACATAAAAAGCTTGAAAGTATCTTATTTCAGTGCTTTGATGTCTGAACCAGTTTGAGAGTAATAAGTAATGACTGCTGGAAGAGACATGAGCAAGACAGTCTCTAGATTAATTGATTAATTGAAAGCAGGCGGAGCGCGTGCTGTTACGTGGGGTCAACCTCTAACGCGAGTGGCTCAATGCATTGTTAAAATCTAAAGCGACAATAAATTGTTAAGATCAATTATTTATTTGAAAAAAGTTGGTCCAAAGTCAAGATTTTTCAGATTAAACTTTTTGATTAGAGAGCGTGAGTGGTGAATGGCGAATTCCTGAAACATTGCTAACTCTCGAATGTTAATTTTCAGTACTTTCGAGAGTATATAGTATAAATATGGACTTTGACGTCACGGTCACTGCATACAAATGTTTTTTTAGCTTTTGCGTTATTTTGTTATTTAATCACGAATTGGCAAGAGGCACGTATAAGGCGTTTAATGAAATGGAACTTTACCGAGTAGGATTTCGTCATTTTACCAAGGCCTTAATAGGAGATTCCTCGGGCATGAAATTTCAAACCATTTTGCTGCATAGACGCATATGACAACCGTCGCCAAGCGATAATGTCTGATTACATTTTTATACTCACATTAACAATTTTATACTTTACAATTCCCGCATACCGATTTTTTCACATACCGGTCCCCGTAACTCAAAATACGCATGTGTGTTCAACATGTGCTCTCAATTAATAATTGGACTAGTTGCGCCGTTTATTTGAATCGGTTCTCCGGAATCAACAAGTGGATATAAAATAGCATAAGTTATATACAAAAGTCGATCGTTTGTTCCTCATTATTTGAAAAGATATCACTGTAAAATATGTACTTGAATATTTGCATTGCCAAAAAGCGATTCGTGGCAAGAATATTAAAATTTCCAAGATTATAATCGGCTACATTTAATAATAATCTATTGCAATATATTGGTGCGAATAAAAATCACAGAGCCTGGTGCTCATTTAGGCGTTTATAGAAAATGTGTATCAGGATTAGATATGTAAGCTGTATGAGTGTAATTTGCATGCATGCACGTCTAATCTCTCGCTATAGGTACGGTGAAAGGATGGAGACGCTTCTGGCTTTTTAGAGTTAATTCATTCAGTGTAGATCATAGATTGTGCTGTAGTGTATTTAGAAATAGTATTTTGGAAATTATTAGATGTTATTCTAAGCATGTGCTATATTAATTTAACATTATATAAATTCTAATCGGAAATAATTAAGGTTCATAATCCGCGATAATGCAAATGTTCGCAATTTATCTGATTATTCTCATTCATAGCGATTAGATACAACCTCCTTTATCGAAGATATATTTTCTTACGTATTTCTCGTTGTACCCTCTTGCTTACTTTGTTGGAATCTTAAGAAGAAACGTATATTTTACTTTATAGTCAGAATTTTCTCGGAATAGTGCATTCTCAAAGAGCGAATCGAAAAATCTTTCAAGGTTTGAGCGGTATGGAAAGCATAATCGTACGTGGGAATTTTGTATTCGTTTTACCTTCTCTCTCGATTACTTGTTGAAAGAACAACTTTCTACTATTTTACACTATAACTCAAGCAGAGAAGAGACAGAAAATAAATACAATTATAACTTATATTTTTATGAAAATAAAAGAAAAGCTCTATCATTTATTTAATCATTAATTCCAGATTTTTTTAATGCGTATTACACAAACTGAGAAATATCTCCGAAACAGGTCTGCGGAATATTTGCCTCTGCATTATCGGGCTGTTTACTCTGTGATATATTCTCGGGCGGAGAGTTCTCATATACGTGTGAATTTTATCTCAAATATACAGTTCGTGCTGACAGATTTGACTTTATTGTAGAATTATGCAACAATCTCTGATTTTTATCACATTTTTATATGACTTTTGGTCAATTATATTCGGTAGAAATGAAAGTGAAATTTAAAAAAAATTTAAGTTTAAACTCTTATTTAATTCAGAAAAGTATTTTCATTTACATATGTTTCTCATGATATATTAGAACAAAAGGATGTAACTTCTAAGAAAAGGGTTTGCTGTAGACCATTCGTCACGAGTAAAGGATCTAGTCGAGGAATTCAAAGAACAATTTTCCACATAATTTATGAATCACGCGATCAATCATCTCACCCCACATCCCTTTCGTCTACATGTCTTAAGGTAGAAGTAGAAAAGATAGGATAAATGCTGTGAGAGCAAATAAAAAGAACTGGATTTTGTTAAGAAAGACGAATAATTGTACCTTTACTTGCTTATAAATATTTATAAAGATACACAATCTCTTCAGATTGAATTAATATTTCAAATATTTCATTATTTAAAGAATAAGAATTTAGCCATAAGAAGATAAAATATGAAAAAATTAATAAAATATTTCTTTCTTGCATTAAATAGTTCTTCCATTCTATAACGAGCCATTCGTACATCACGTGCAACTGCAAACGTTATCGCGTTTTTCAGACCATGTAGAACATAAATGTGGTTTTATGACCTGCAGATGTGTCCTGCATGCTATACAAAAGAAGTAATCTCGTCTATCTAGAGTAAAGCTTTACTTTTGTTTTTATGATATATTTCACTAACTCGAAAGAAGATGCACTTAGGAATAAGAAAATGATTATTCTTTTTAGAGACTTAATTCCAAGGTTAACCACAAATTTATTCTCGTTTTCTGCTATAGAAAAGATTCTACTCTCTCTGAATCCCGCATAATATCGTTTCTACTGAGAATGAGCAAAATCTAAAATGTAAATATTATGTTTGAGTACTGGCATTGTTTCGCAAAGTCAAACCTGGGATGCAGCATGGAGCAATCCTTTGACAAAGAACTCCCGTTATCTTCTAAGGTATTCCGAAACGTATGCTTTTGAAAAACACTCCCGAAAAGAAAAAATTATTTCTTCACTTGCTTTTCACGACTCATAAAAACAACCATCACAGAATCATGTACCACAAAAATCGTGATATTTTTTCATGGGATTTTATTCACTTTATGAACCCAAAATGTGTCTCCGTAAAAATAACGGAAGTGGTACAACACACTAGTTGATCAGGTGGACAAGAGCGTCGTCTCACCGGCATTCTTACAAATGACCTATACTTTTTCAGAACGCGTCCTATCTCTTTTTCTCACATTTTTCCTTTTTGGGGTAATTCAAACAACTTGTTGATTAAATCAACAGCATACCTGTTTTCTTGAAAACAACGTGAAAACTCGTCGCACACTGTAAATAACAGCGGCGGAAAAGAAAATCTTGACAAAATTTTCGTTGAACCGTTTATCACAGGCGACGGAACAGCTGCTGGATTAGGTTTATGAGGCGCGTATCGCGCCAACGGGGCCCGGACAGCGACTGACTAGGCAAGGGGCTCGGGGCCTCTCCATCGCCATATTGCCGGTAATGTCATCAGTGGCGTAGTCACTCAGGGTTTTCGGAACCACATTCCCTTCACTGAATTCGAAAATATTTGACTCATCCTTCTTTACACAGTTCTTTTTATTGCTATCCGCTTGTTATCATTGGAAATCATATTTTCATACACACATGAAAGACCTGATTGTTCAATTATTCTCGATTGAGTAATTCTTTTCCGCCCTTTGAAGTATCATAACATAATTCTTTCATTTTTCGATATTTTAGGCTTTAGTTAGGCGCACATGCTATAATTCACAAAATATCAGCGGCTCTTTTGTTGGTAATATTTATTCGTTATATCAAGCAGATTAAAAAATACTTGTCAAAGTGGGTGATATATGATCAAATGACTCAGTTTGTCCCGTAAAATCGAGATAATGTAAGATTTTAAGCCATTGTGTAAGTACTTTAGAAAAAACGAGCGAGTATTGCAGTTAGTTGTAGTACGATCGTGGTTTATGGCTTTATATTGGTATGCGAAATTCGTCATCATCTTAAGACTCCATGTTATAAAGCTTCACGTAGTAAATTACATTATTATAGATATAGTTATATAGGCCATGAGTGTTCTTTATTTTTCGAACTCAATCTTCTTTTGCTTCCAGGGGCGAAATTTTGTCAATTAGCTAAAAAAATGATTTGCTCCAATGTTTAGCCTAATTTGTTAATATCTACCCTTACCGGATTCCTTTAAGTTTTCCATTATTATCATTGGCGATAAATGTGTAAAAATAAGGAATTTACGTAACTTTCTCAGTTTTCGTCAAATTAAAAAAAAAAGAGTGTGAGGTAAATATATGCAAAATGGCGGACCCATAAAAGATAACAAAAAACGGTATTTTTTATAGTTTTAAACAAAAGGGACGCAAATTTCGTCTAAAAATCTTATTAATATGGACAAAGCAAGTGCTTCGTCGATGCATATTTATTTTCTGAAACTGGGTCGTAGTGAATAATGCGTGATAGCCGAAATTTTCAAAAATCCAAGATGGCGGTTTAAACTAAAATAAAAATTTAAGAACTTTAAATTACATTAAAAACCAAATTAAAAATCGTATTTAGCGTCCAATAATCAAATTGATGCAAGCTCTTGTTAAAAAAAAAAACAATAATCCAACGACCAATTTTGGACCACAACAAACAAAAAACTTCTATTGTAATCTGAAAAGAAATAAAAATAATTTTTGGACAAAAATAAAAAAGAAGGACGGGGATGCGGTTGGTTGCTTTCTCATTTTTCTTACCTCTTTTTTATTTTTGTCCCAAAATTTTGTTTTTTTTTAAATTTTTTCAGATTGAAATAGGAGCTTTTTTGTTTGTTCGTTGTGGTCCCAATTTGGTCGTTGGATTCTTGTTTTTTTTTTTTTTTTTTTGAACGGAATTTGCATTAAACTAAAATTGTTAATTCAATTAATATTTTCAATTTTATTTTTAAACTTCACCCTGATTAAGAATATTTCAAAACAGTATCTATTATCAAGCACTATGAATACAATATACATTTTTCGGAAAAATGAGCACATATATCGCTGGCTGGTAGCCATATTGGATTTTCTAAAACTTTCGACTTTCACCGATTACTGCACAGTTTCTGAAAATAAATTTATTGAAGTGGCCAAGCTTAAGAAGCTTGTGTTATAGTTTCTTAAATTAAAATTGCTTATCTTCCCAAGTTTGAGATATTCCCGTTTAAAAATGGTAAAATTAATAATTTATCCTAAATTTGAACCAGCCGCTATTTTGAATTTTTTCAAAATTTCTAGCATACTGAAAAATTTGACGAAAACTAATAAAGTTATGCCCCCCCCCCCCCACCTATTCTCAGAGCAAAATAATTACGAAAACCAAATTTTACCGCTGGTGGTCCACATCATATCTAAGAAGTCAGAAATTGCAGAAAAGTCGGCAAAAAAGCGATGGTAAAAATTTTTTAATTTCGCCTAAGCGCCTCGTGTGTACGTGACATCCCGTTTCGAAATTTTCTCTTGATTGGAGTCGTCAACCCCTTTTTTATGAAACTAATAGATTCCTCGTAACTGAAAATATTAATACATTTTTTATTTATGAGAAGTGATTTTTAATTTGGAATACTTTATTTAGATAATGTCTAAGTTTCAGAGCCGTCAGTGCGTTTTTTAACGCCCAGGCCTCCTGAAATAATACTTTCAAACTATATTTAAAACCCTAAACAGTTTCATTCTATGAAGGATTTCATGTAGCAATATTACAGAGGTTTCCTTAAAGGAATTTATATAATAACCTGTATCGTATAATATTGTTCATGGTTGTAGTTATTTCTGTGTCAAAAATGTATGTTTACGCCATTGGGCGTAGGTTGCAGATACCAGGTGTACAGTCGACTTCTAAAATCCCAGCTTACTGGGCCAGGGTGATGGCTTGTACCCTAGTAGTACGTACAATTTCGAGACGATGGTCATACTGCTGCCGTATTACGATGCCATTCACGAAATGGCATCGAACCCGTGCGCTAACGTAAATCGGTAGCAACTTCAGTAACAGTGTAACGGATTTCTGAGAGGAGGCGATCGTTGAGATCCATAGAACGAGAAAAGTAGACAGTAAGGCAGCTATACTGCTTTCACTTTTAAGATTCTTAAAAACAAAAGGCGCAATTAATTTTTTGCAAGATGAGTTAACTCGTCCTTGTGTTAGACAGGAAATATTATAACTGGAAAGGAATTTTGCACAGTATCTAGTCTCAACAATTGGATGGGAATTTGCGGACTATGTGACCATGAACTTCGACTTCGAAGTCGGCATCTTATATGGCTGACTTCGAATTGAAGTCGATTCATCGAGAGTTCTTTTGAGAAAAATTAAAAATAAACCATTCGGTTGATAATTTTAAATTAACTCGAATTTCCATCATTTCCATTACAGTGCAAGAAGCATTCTTGAATTGTTTAGCGATTACAGTACATTGGCATTATCACTGTTACAAAAGGGAGAAACATGCTCTTTTTTGTGTCTATTCACAAGTTATCATTATTTGTGGAAATCCTCGTTATTTTTGCTATCATCTGTAGAAATTCAGACACAATAGCTTCAAAAATGACAGCTGCTATATTTGTTGTAAGCAATGATTTAAGTGAGTTCTCTCACCTTGGACGTATTGCAGAATGACTGCAAAAAGTAATATAACTGCTGAGAAGAAGACTTGAATTATAGGACAGGGTGCATGCCGTCATGCCGTTTTTGCTTTTAAATTAACTGTGTCAACATTTTACTAGCTCTCAAGATACTAGGAATTATTATTGAACAAATCATGTGCTCTACTCATTTTGTGTGTTGGGTTTCAGAATAGAAAGTAATCTTATCAACATTGCAGATTTGAGAAATCGGTGAAAATTTCGTAAAGATATCCGATGATCGCTGCCACTTTAAAAAGTCAAGAATCTTAACGAGCATTTGTACTCGTCGCGGGAGGTCGTCCCTCGATCGGTGTTCGT
Organism: Belonocnema kinseyi; assembly: GCF_010883055.1. Lineage (NCBI taxonomy): Eukaryota > Metazoa > Arthropoda > Insecta > Hymenoptera > Cynipidae > Belonocnema > Belonocnema kinseyi. Next base: position 46,675,767 of record NC_046663.1, read on the forward strand.
CGCAGCCTCGCCCTCGCTCTCAAGATTCGTGGGATCTTTGCGGGAATTGTGTGTCCAGGTTCGTGCGACCGAGAAAGACCGCATGTCAGCGACGAATTGGCCGCAAAAGCTACAACGTCTCTCTCACTCTCTCTCGGCCGGGCCAGTCGCGAGATGCATCTCTGCCGATCGGGCCAAGGTTTTCAGCTCGAGGAATACGCAGTAACCAAGCCGGGAACCTGTTCCTCTCGCTTCCTCGTGGCCAGGCCGAGCCTTGGTTTCCCAGACGGGCGACGGCCGCTATAATGCAGGATTTCTCATCGACGCACGTCTTTTACCGGCTCTTTCTTTCTTGCTCTCGCAGCCTCCTTTTCCATCTTTCTCGGTTCTTCACATAGGATCAGATCCCATAGTCATGGTACCAAGCGGAACTCCAAAGAGTACAACCGCAGCGATCCTTCTATTCTTCGAACCCTCTCGCCTACCTCCGTTCTTTGTGTCGAGTCGGCGTAGCACGGTGTTGCTGCTGTTGTATAAAAAGCCTCAGGGCCTGCGATCTGTAGTTTCGTCTTCGCGGCACGATGCTAGGGGGATCATGGTTGAGGTTGCCGGCTACTGGAGAGGCAACCATCATCTACCAAAGAAATTTAATGAATGGCAGCGATCCTCACTCTTGTAAGCCTAAATACCCCTAACTAATCCAGAATGTACAAACCCGCTAGATATCTCTTAAAAGAAAAAGAGAGGTAAAAGAAGCATCAAATTTCACAGTTGATGGTATGAATCTAGACTATACTATGTGCCAAGTTTTCCATTCCATATGACGAAAACTAAAAACAATGCTGTTTTCAAATATAATCTGGATATGGTAAATAAATTCATGCAATCCACATTTTGCACCTCTGAAGCAAAACTATGTACAAAAGCCTCGAGGAGAGTGATATTCTTCTTACCAAACAAGGGTGATAGTTATAGGTTGGAGAACGTGATAGTGTGAATAATGATCACTATAAATCTTTTACTTTTAAAAAGCTAAGAAGGTTCTGAATACTTGGTTCAAACATTCATGTAACCTGGTAACACTAAAAACCGGACCTTTACGACCAAGCGCGCTTAATCATGAGCTATTTGGTTTAATTGAGACTGTGGGGCTCGTGATTTGACCCTGACATCTATTACCAAGCACCTTTTACTGCTTGCTGCAACACAAGAGTATATGTGGATGGTCAGCGTTACTCAATGTGCACGCATTGCGAACTGCTACCGATAGTACAGAAGCAAATCATCGTTTATGCTTTAAGAATAAACTTTTACGGAGTATCTCGCGCTTACGTATTCGCTATAGCCAGTCGAGGTCACAATTAAAAATAATTTGTCCACTTGTATACTTAAAAAAGAAGAATTCCAGACTAATGGAATTATTACTTTTATTGTATAAAACACGTGACATCAATGAGCGAACTGGTACACACGGTCAAATACCTTGATTCCATCGATAGTTCTTTTATTGTCAGTCACTGATATTTTTTTTGCTATGCATAAAATCATCCTCTCAGTCATCAGTCATTAATGATTATGGCGATCTTTCTTCTACAGAAAGGATCATATAAACGGGGCACTCGTCTGAGTTGTTTTGATCAATCGCGTTTCTCTCTCGTATTTCGACTTAAAAGGTATGGAAAAGTGTACTTACGTACATATAAAACAAAGTCGACTTGCATTGCTTACAAAACTGGTATTGCAGCCAAAGAGACTTGGCGAGAAAGCTTTGGTGAACAGTAATTATAACGTTGGTAGCTACTGAACGGTAACCGAACCCTTCTAGTGATGCAAGACGCCGAGGGCGACGAAAACGCTGAGGTTTTACCGATTCCCACGACTAGATTTTTGCAAGTTCTCCCCGCTATATTTTCTTTACAAATGGATTCGAACGAGATTGTCCTTTGACTCTCCTTGTAGATAAAAACTTATGTTCAATCAGCGCTTCTATTCTTGTGAAATGGATCCTTTACCCTTTTTTTTTGTTCACACCATTTTCTAGTTTTGTTTGAAGTACCTACTTATAAGATAAAAGTTGAATAATTCAATTATGGAAATTACATATAGGTCGATTATTTGACATTTCGACTGTGTGTCCAACTCTAACGAGGCCAATGAGGCTCTTAAGCATCTTCCAAACAGTTTTCTGAATTGTATAATTGTATACTTTCTTTGACGCGATTTGTACGTGTTGGTGCTAACTTACACGAATGTACGCCAACTGGCGAACAATGTAGTACGGGGAATCTTATCAAGCTTGTACTCCTTCCCCCTTTATCGATGGCCATAGACTAGGTTCTAGATTTTGCCTCTAAGGGAGGAAGAAAGGTAAAGTGTCTGTCTCTGAGATGAAAAGACATGTAAGTCGTTCACCTTCTTCCTGATACACGTTTCCGGCAGTGATCACGTAAATAAGTTTCCCTCTACCCACACGCCTGAAAAGTACGACTATGGGAAAGAGAATACGAGGGTCATCGTACCTAAAGGGCGTATGAACGTTTTAACACGTAGAATGTAGATGCTTGGTAAGCGTGTGCCTGTGCTTTCTAAACAATTCAAGAAAGTACTTGAGAGTAGTTGATGAATGAATTTCAGAAGAGATGGAAAGCTTTTTAAATTTTAAAACGTATTTGCGATTAAATTATCTGCTATAAAGTAACAACAATAGATGTAAATGCGATTTCCAGTTTGAAATTGTTTTGACCTTTGTGTTAAGCGGTTCACAGTAAACTCCAAGCATAATTTTTATCCGATAGTGGGATTTACTGTGTTCTCGTATCAATGATAATGAGCTGCTCTAGTTTATATGCAAGTAACTCACTTCTATCGACGTAAATATCGTAACTTTAATATAATAGAAATGAATAATATTCACTGACTTGCAACAATAAAGTATCGGATTTTTAAATACTGCGTTACCATAAACGTAAAGCGCAAGCTATATAATCGGGGTTATATCGGTGAGACTTTAGCATAGTGTGGCACAAGTCAGGACTTGTCGGGCAAGTACCTTTTATATGTCATGTGGGCGTGAATGGCGACCGTAACAGGATCTAAGGAATTTTCTACAAAAATCGCAATTTGGTGAATCTTTTGAAGCGCAAATATTTGACTTGGTTCGATTATGATAGGCTGTTTCATATGTTTAAGTTGAAGAAACTAAAAGATAACGATATGCAAAAATCTAAATTTTTTCGAATAAATTGACTCCATCTCTTTGAAACTTCTCTCAGCGGTTCTGGGCCTCATGGGCCCAGTTTCGCGTTGCGGTGGAGGAGGTCTCTACGAGGAATACATCCGATATCTTTGGAATGGAGCGTAGGTCCAAGACGGCGGACATTGCCTGAACCTGTCTCCACGCATTGAAGTCTCCGGGCTCACCTGCATTCCATCAAGCCGGGGAAAGGGGAGGGGGCCCTTTCGGGACTTCAGGTTCGAACTAACCTTCCAAGGTGCCCCGATGATGAGTCACTGCTCGTCTCATTCCTGGTACGATGGGTCCACTAAAAATGTGAATAATTGAGGAGATTAGTATGTACTAGTCGTTCTAAAACACGTTCCTTTAGTCGATTTCTTCGCGAAAGATGATGACTTCATAAAGATTTTCGGGCACTATACTAAATGTATAGTGTGTATATGTACCTAATAATCTGTCTGCGTGGTAATGATCCCTCATATCATAATTAATCATTGGTAGAAGAGGAACGTTTATTCAACATATAATATTTTATTTCATCTGTCAGCTTTCATATGCAGTTTTTCGAGTCAATTAAGAATTATGTAAATTTGAGGGTGGCTAGACATTGAATATAGATATATTTGGTTAAAAATACCTCAAAATGTTCTCCTGCTTCCAAGTTCAACAGCTTTGAGTTTTCCATCAGGCTTTATTAAATAATTCATAATAAAGTGATATCATTTACTTGACCTATTCCCTTCTTTTAAATAAATCGTCTTTTTACCCCATTCTCGAAGAAAATGTTCCCTTTTTTATTATTTTTGGTTGCCTAAAAGCAGATTGTTTTATTAGAACCCTTCAACAAAATAAATAACAAAAGGTAATTCTTTCTGATTGAAACGTCCGCTATTATATTTTTGGTTCAGAATTCATCTTTTTTTATTTTCTTATTATTTGGTTTGAAATTTAATAATTTTTATTGAAAATTCAACTATTTTGTTTAAAAGTCATATTTTTTTGTCGAAAATTCAACTGTTTTTTTTTTTTTTTTTTTTGATAGAAAATTAATCTTATCCGGTAGAAAAGTTATCTTTCTTGGTTGAAAATTAACTTTCTTGTTGAACATTCAATCGTCTTCTAAAAAATTCATATTTTTTCATTGGCAAATGCAACTGTTTGTTTAAAAATGCAATTACTTTTGTTTTCAGTTCAATCTTTTTTTCATGATTTTGACCATTTGATTGAAAATTCAACTATTTGATTAAAATATCCATTTTCTTGTTGAAAATGCAATTATTTGGTTCTAAAGGCAAATGTTTGGTTGAAAATAAATTTTTGTTTCGATGAGAATTTGTAGAAAACTAAACTTCTTGTTTTAAAAATTCGTCTTTTTGACTAAAAGCTAAACTAATTGGCTGAAAATTTAGCTTTTTTAGTAGAAAATCAACTATTTCTTGAAAACTCTCCTCTTTTCTGGTGAAAATGTCATCTTTTTTCTTTTCTTTTTTGTTGTTGTTAATAATAAAACTGTTGGCAACTTTTTGGTTAAACATTAATAATCGGTTTTTGTTGAGGATTCAGCTATTGTGTTGAATTTTCTTTTCTTTTTAATTAAGGGTTTTAACTGAACATTTAACTATTTCATTTTTAGTTAAAACTGTATTTTTTTATTAGGAATCTCAATTGTTTGGTTAAAAATGTATAGACTTTGTTGAAAATTCGTATTTTTTAGTAGAAAATTATTTTATTTTGTTAAAAGTACAACATTTTTACTTGAAAGGTTAAGGAATTTTGAGCGTTTGTCTAAAAAATGTATTTCAACAAACTCTTTGTTTTTTTTTATTTATATTTTCATGTTGGATATGATATTACAAGAAAGGTAATTTGTTTGGCACGTATTCCACTTTGAAGACACTTAACCCCGAACCTTCATATGTAAGATCAAAGTTGCCAGCACTTACCTGCATTCCTTCGAAGCAAGGGTTCATGGGTCCCTTCTCATTTGAATTCATCTGAGAGTTACATGCGTGCAAATCGTGTCTGAGAACTTGATTAGTTCCAGTATCAGAGAATGTAAAAAATTAAGTTTTAATATTATTATTAAAAGCATCTTACTAGCCATCCATAAATTACACCCGCTACGTAATTTTTCCAAGTATTTTGAGCCATATCTGGTTTAACACAATTTAGTTACTGCCCGATACACGCGGATTACCAAATAATGAAAAGTGTTTAAAATGAAAATAAAGAAAATAAAAACAATCTGGAACATTCAACAAAGGAACTACACACTCCTAGAAAATTTAAACGTCAATAAAAAAATACTCATCAATATTTAAAAAAAATTTTAAATTGCTTGAACTATTTTTTAAAATCTCTTCGAATATTTGAAATCTTTTGAAATCCCTCGAAATTTGTTAAGCTTTTAAAAATTCCTTGAAATCTTTTAAAATACGCTAACATCATGTAAAATCTCTTTAAATTCTTGAAATCTATTTAAATTCTTTGGAATCTTTAAAATCATGCAAAAATTTGGAAAGTTCCTTAAAATTTTTTAAAAATTGTATAATCTTTGCAAATGCTTTGAAATTTTACAAAATCCCTTGATATGTGGTAAAGCTCTTGAAAATTCCTTGGTATCTTTTAAAGTTTTATTCAAATATCCTAAATTTTTTTAAGTCTTGTAAAATTTGTTGCTATTTATTTAAGTTCCTTGAAATAATTAAAAAATATAAATGTTTTAAATCTTGGAAATTCATCAATTCTTGTGAATAATTCCTTCGAAATTTCGTTAAATGATCAAATTCTTTGAAATTCCGTAATATTACAGGATATAAATATAAGTATTTAAATTAATTGAAATACCTTATTGAAATTCATTAAAATCTCTTAGAAATACGTTGGAATTTTTCAAAAATATTCTAAAACCTTATAGGTCTCATAACATTCTAACAAATCTTCTGATTCTTTAAAATCAAGAACAATTTTTTTAAATCCTTAAAAATTCCTTAAAATTTTTTTAGTTCTTTGAAATGTTGTAAAATCCTTCAAAATTTCTTCCCATCCTTTAGGTGTATTTGCATTTCTTTGAGCCCTTGAAAATATTTGAAAATATTTGAAAATCTTTAAATCTTTGAAATTGTTTGAAATCCCTCAATTCTCAAAAGAATTCATTCATAAATGAATTCTTTGAAATTTTATAAAGTCACAAGAAATTACATAAACTCTTGACATTTTTTAAAGCTCTTGAAAATTTCTTGAACTTCTTTAAAATACTCTAAACTCGCTTGTAAAATATCTTGGAACCTTCTCAAATATCCAATCGACCTGGAGCTCAGGCACTAGCGCTTCTGCTACATAGCCAGAAAATTGCGTGTTCGATTCTTGCTGTCTGCACTTTTATTTTCCTTCAAAGTATTCAAAGATAATGCAAATAATAATTTTTAAATACTTTTTTCAGAAAAATTGACTTTTGTAACTTTCTCACGTTCTTTTTTGCTAGCAATCCTATTTTTTATAAATGTCATTAGTTTCTTAATTTTTCAGTGAAAAAAGTAACAGTATTTATGTATTCCTCTCCCCTTATTATGTAATTTATGGATGGTCTGTTATCGACAAAAAAACCTGATCAACAAAAGAACAGAATATTTAAGACAAGTAACTTTATTAATCATTCGTAGTTACTAAAATGACCAAAGTTTCTTTACTGATTAATAGTGTAAGGTCGCAAATATTTTGAAAAAAAGTATAATGTAATATTTACCTATAGGTCTTAAATATGTATCCAATTTAATTTTCAGAAAATTGGGGCTAGATTTGGTGCCAAGACAAGGTGCTCATATGGTGGATCCAGATGTCATGTCAGTGGTGGAACTTTATCACGTGGTAGGCATTTCCAAATTTCCAAATATCAGGGTCGTCGTTTTAATCGAGAAAAAAAATCCCCAGTCATGAAACATTTTTCCGGTTTTTCAGAAATAGTTTATGATGAACAGCAGTTGATACAATACGTTTTTCATATATCCTTAATCATTTTATTAACAATTCTTTGAAATTAAATATATGTTATCCCTTTTTTTCGTAAAATGAGAAAAATAGTTTAAAGATTTTACAAATATTTCACCGGATCCATTTAAGTTTTTAGAAGTATTTAGACGAAATGCGTTTTTTGGACTTGTGAAAAAATAGAACTTTTTTCTTTACACTCAGTTTTAGACCTAATACAGTTAATTATATTTCCTTCTCAAATTCTAGTGAGGCTTATTGCCCTTTGTCCAGGGTGGAATCTTTTATAAATGAAATAAAACAAATTTAAATAAAAAGTCAACCATTTTATATTTATTATTCTTGACAATTATTGAAAATTTTCAAAATTTAAAAAATTGCAGGGATATGTTTGAAAATAAGTCTATTTTTACAAAAACATCCACTCTTATATTTTTTTCAACTTCTCCTTTTACAAGCAAAACTTTTTTAATTCTTTTGAAATATTTTAGAGTAATTTTAAAGATTCGAAGAAATTATTAAAGAATTTCAATCATATGAAGGGATTTCAAAGGATTTTGAAGATTTTAGGAGATTTGAAAAAATCTCAAGGAATTTTCAAGAGCTTCAAAACGTTTTAATAGATTTCAAAAAACTTCAAAGGATTTTAAATAGATTAGGGTTTTAAAAAATTTTCAAAAATGAATTTGTAATAGAAATCAATAACTTGTAGGTATTCCAAAAATGTTTTAAAGATTTTAAGGTATTCAACAAAATTCCAAGGAATTTTCAAGAGATTTAAAAAGTTTCAAGAAATATAAAAAATGTCAAAGAATTTGAATAATTTAAAAAGATTAAAACAAAATTCTGCGGGTTTTGAAGAATTTACTAGAATTTCAAAAGTTGGGAAAGATTTTATAAAATATTCAACACCTTATGAGATTTCCAAAGATTTTAATTTTCTCGACGGACTTAAAAACACTAAAGATATTATTGATAAATTGCCAAAGAATTTATTAACAAGAATTTAGGTATTTCGTAGAGTTTTCAAGATTTAAAATTATTTTATAGTGTTTCCAAAGATTCTAAATAATTACAAAGATTTTAGTGTATTTGTGAAAATTATAAGGAATTTTCAAGAGGTATATAATATTTCAAAAAATTTTAAAAGATTTCAAATATATTAGAGTATTTTGCATATATTTCTATAATTTGAAGTGATTTCGAAGGTTTTGAAACTCTTTAGGGTATTTTTAATCATTCCAATGAACTTTCATGAGATTTCAAAAGTTTCATGGGATTTCGAAAGATTTCCAAGGATTTGAATAATTATAAGGGAATGAAAAAAAATTTCTTGGTGCTTTGAAGAACTTCCTAGAAGTTTGGAAGACATGGAAATATTTTATAGGACCTACAAGGTTTTAGAATCTTTTAGAAGATTCCAAGGGATTTTATCAAATTTGCGAAGATTTAAATTTTTTAAGGAATTTAAAAGCGATTAAGATATTTTAGTAAGTTTTCAACAAAAAATTTAACAGGGATTTGGAATTTCAAAGATTATTCAATTTTAAAAAAAATTCGAAGAAATTTTCTAACGTTACAAAATTTCAAGGAATTTCAATAGATTTTAAAGGATTTAAAATATCTTATGGTATTTTCAATAGATTTAAATAGTTTAAAGTGATTTCAAAATATTTTTAATATTTAGGCTATTTTGACTATATTTAAATAATTCGAAGTGGTTTCAAAGTATTTTAAATATTTTAGGGTATTTTAAAAGATTGCTAGGAATTTTCAAGAGCTTTAAATATTTCAAGAGATTTCAAAATATTTTAAATATTTTTAGGGTATATTTAATTTTTTCAATGAATTGTGAAGTTTAAAAAAACTTTAAAGTATTAAGAAAGGTTTCATAAGAATTTAAATATTTTAGGGAATATATGGAAATATTTTTTAGGTTATTTAAGGTTTTAGGGCATTTTAGAAGATTCCAAGGGATTTGATAACATTTCCGAGGATTTTAATTTTTGTTAAAAGGATTTAAAAGCACTCAAGATGTTCAAATAATTGTTGAAAGAATTTATTGACATGAGTTGATGGAATTCGTAGGGTTTCGAATTTAAAAATATTTAATACTTATGGTATTTTCAACATTTTTAAATATTTCAGAATATTTTGAATAAATTTCAAATATTTGAAATATTTTAGGGTATTTTTAATAATTGCGAGGAAATGATTTTAAATACAGGCCTCACAGACCGGTCCCTATATCCCCTATTGTACCCTATATTCAGTTTAGATCCCTAAAACACCCTATTTTTAAGATTTGGTCCCTGTATGGTACCCTATTTCCAGCTCATAATTGAACTTTACAAAAATTTATAATAAGGTCAAAGCTTCCAAGAATCAGGTATTTTGAAAAAAAAAGAAAAAATCAAGGAATTTCTGTCAGAATTAACTGCAAAAAATAACTAGGGCTGCTACACAGTCACTAGTAGACACTCTTTTCTGAAGTTCAAGTCAGGTCTATACCTATTTATCAATTGTCCTAAAATCTTTTGAAATATATCAGGATGCTTTAAAAGTTCTGAGAAATGCTTAATATATTCCAATAATTCGAATTTTTTAGATTTTAGGTAATTTTGAAAACTTATAAAATCTAAGGCATTTTCAAGAGCTTTTAATTTGAACTATTTTAGGGAATTTAAAAACATTTCAAGGAAGTTTTTATTAATTCCATTAATTTGCAGGTAATTCAAAGTGTTTGAAATATTTCAAGATAAAGAATTTTCTGGAATTTCGGAAGATATAGGTATTTTAAAAGATTTCACCAGATTTGATCAGATTTCTGAGGATTTCAATGATTTTAAGGGATTTTAAACATCTCAATATATTTTAATATATTTTTCAGGATTTCAGAAAATTTGATAAACGTTAACTGGATTTTATAATGTTTTAGTGGATTTCAAAGAATATATTCACGAGACGCGACGTATTTTGTAGGTTTTCAAAGATTTGAAGAGGTTTAAAATTATTATTTAAATTCATCCTGAATTATTTTAAACTCTTTGGAATTCTTTGGATTTGTTCAATTTACTTGAATTCTTGTAAATTTACTGAATTTTACGTATTTGAATGGATTTTTTTCATTACAATTTTTTTAAATTATGGGTCTTTTGACAAAATTAATGAGATTTCAAAAGATTTCAAGGGATTTAAAATATTTTAGGTTCCTTAAAAAATTACGAAGATATTCTCACATATTTTTGGGAGTTTTATTTTGAATTTACACTGAATTCTTTTGAATTCTTCTAAATTCACTTAATTTTACTCAATTCGATGGTTTTTTAAAAAATGTTTTGTTTAATTCGTCTTGAAGTCTTGTAAACTCACCGTAAATTCGTAGGCATTTCACCTAATTCTTTTGAATGCCCTTTTAATTTTTCTGAAATCATTTCAAACTTTCTGAATTCGAGTAATTTTCTCATATTTTTAAATTGTTTTCAATTCACTTAATTGCTGTTTAAATTCAGCTTAATTTTTTACGAAATTCATCGAATTCTTCTAATGTTCCTTAAATCATTCTAAATTCAATTACATTTTACCGAAATAAATCATTAGTCACTTTTTTGGTTAGAAATTAGTAGGTTTTTCAAACATGTAAAGTGATTTTTTTATTTTTTCTTGGCATTCACTCTGAATTCTTTTAAATTCTTTGGAACTCCCTTGAGTTTTTTCTAATTCACTCAATTTTACTTAATTTAATAGGTCTATGTTTTAATTTTTTATATTTTAAAATTATTTTTAATTTACTTGATAGTTTTTTAAATTAAATTTCATTTTATATGAGATTCATCGAATTCTTCTCATTTCCCGCAAATTCCTTTAAATTCACTCAAAGTTTAGTGAAATAAATGAATTTATTCAATTTCTTTTTCAATTAATTCTTTTGAATTGTTTTGTTTACATTAGTCAGCTTTTTGGTTAGAAATTAGTAAGATTTTCAAAGATACGAGGTGATTTGAATTTTTTTCAATTCATCCTAAATTTGTATTATTTTACCCTGAATTCTTCTAAATTCTTTGCAATTTTCGTGAATTATTTTAATTCACTTAAGTTCTAAATTTACTAAATTCTACTTAATTTAATGAATTTTTGTCAATCTTCAAAAGTTTTTGTTAAATTCATCTTAGGGTCTCTTATACTCATCTTGATTTCTCAGGCATTTCATCAAATACCTTTGAATTTTTCTAAGCTTATTTAAAAATTTTGAATTCAATGAAATTTTTCCATATTTTAAAATTTTTTGCAATTTATTTAAATTAAATTCCTAAATTCCTCTAAATTAATTCCGATTTTATGGAAATCAATCGAATTCTTTTGAATTTAACTTGAATTGTTTTGAAGTCATGAATTTATCCGAATTTTTTTTTCCTTTTGAGCGCTAAAAATAGTACCCTATGAGCGTGACAAAAAGTACCCTTTCGTCCCTATATTTTATCAAGTAGGGACGGTGAGGCCTGTAAATATTTTAAATATTTTAGGTATTTTAAAAGATTCAAAGGAATTTTCAAGTGATTAAAAAAATTTAAGGTGTTTGTATTAGACGATTTTAAAAATCACAATTTTCAATTTATGTCAGTAATTTAATTGAATTTCAATGGATTTGAAACATCTTAGGAGGTTTAAAAATATTTCACTGAATTTTACAAGGTTTCCGATCATTTCAATGATTTTCAAGGGATTTTCAAAGCTCTCAAAGTATTTTAATTAATTTTTTATGATTTGACATGATTTTAAAATATTGTAATGGATTGCGAAGAACTTTTTCCCGGGAAATTTGAGATTTCGTGGGCTTCAAAGATATGAAGAGATTTTCAAATATTTGTTGCCATTAATTTGAAATTTACTCTGAATTATTATTAATTTATGCTGAAATCATTCAAATTTTTAAAATTCTCTTTAATTTTTCTAAATTCACTTTAAACTTAATCAATGGAGTTTTTTAAATTGTCTTCCAATTCATATGAATTCTTTTTAATTTAACTTGAATAGCTTTGAATTCTTATGAATTTCTTCTGCATTTTTGTAATTCACCTGAATTTTTTAAAGTAAAGTAGGCTGAGGCAGCCCTCAAAATAATAAATTAAAAATTTTGAATTTGTTTTGTTTCATTTATAAAAGATTCTATATTAAAAATGTTACAAGATTAGAAGTTTGGGCCTCAAATATTGAACTTCCTGTCAGTAGAAAAATTCCTGGTTTTCCCAGTCCAGCGGCTACCCTGAATACCTAAACTAATAATACCACAACATATGCATACATAATAAATGATTTCAGCATGTTCAAAGTGCCGAAAATTCGCAAGGTTCTTCGGCGATTGGTACGCTAAAACGCAAGGTGCAAAAAAAAGTTTTAACTCATCACCTCTATTTCTGCATGAGGGATTTTGGTCACTCGGTTGGCGAGGATACAGAAATTTATTTTTCATTGTATGATGGCCGACGTGGGCAGTATATCAGTGAAAGATTTTTAGTGAAAATATCTAAAGAAGGATTCTCGAATTATGTCGAGAAGATGCACAGCAATTGCACGATATTCACCGACCTGGGAAATGCCGATCTCAGTCGCGATTTGTACATGGTGGCCCATGTCATGCGATGCGGAAAAATGCTCTATTCAGAGTCTGGAAAGAACAAAGCCGGAAGTGCCACCTATAGAAGACCACATGGGGTGGCCGTTCTATCCCTGGCGGAGGCCTCACAAAGTCACACCGAGGAGTCAGAATTGACATTTAAGGTAGGATGCGTTTCATCTTCTTTTCAAATTCTTCTTTTATCCCTATTCTCGAACAACCTTGGTGGAAAATTTTGTACAAAAAAGTACAAACAAGTAAGTCCATTTTTACAAGAATCAACAAATAAATGCAATAAGTTACAGGAAAGTACATTTTTTTCTATTATTTCGACGAATTTTGTACTTTTTTTCATAATTTTCGGGTCACTATATCCGCCTATTGTACCCCATATTCAGTTGAGATCCATAAAGTACCCTATTTTCAAGATTTGGTCCCTATGGTACCGTATGTGCTGCCCAGAATGTAACTTTTAATAATTTCACTTTCCTTTCCATAAGTTAACTCATGGATTAATCACTATTTAATTCACGTCTATACCTATTTCTGAATTGTTTTGAATTATTTCGAAATATTTCAGGGTATTTTTAAATATTTCTAGTAAAATTTTATCGATTTAAATAATTTTATGGTGTTTTAACGGATTTTAGGGTATTTTAAAAACTTCTAAGGCTTTTTCAAGAGCGTTTAATTTGAAATATTTTAGGGAATTTCAGTTTCGGAAGTTATTGAACGAGTTTATAGGACCTATAAGGGTCTAAGATATTTTAAAAGATTACACAATAATTCATAAGATTTAAGAGGATTTAATTAATTTTAAGGCATTGTAACCCTTCGAGTACACACTGGGTCATATTGACCCTGTCACCGACTTTGGCCAAAAATATCACTCAGGCGTTTGAAAAAATTGCGGTACCGTATCCTTATAAGTATCTTTCGATGTCCCGGCTACAGTATTAGACCGTTTCTGTAACGTGCCGAGTCATCAGTCGTCGACAAGAAGCGATTAAAGTGGAAGCAGGGTCATGGCGACCCATATGTGTACTTAACGTCGAATTTACTGAAATTTGGATTTTTCTTTTCCATCAATTATAGACGTTTGTTAGTGGAAAAAATTCCAAAAATTATTTTTAAAGCTTGTGCAAGGGCACACGACCACAACTAGAGAAAAGAGTAAGATGTCAACTTTGTGCTTGCAAAGTAGACAGGAAGACAAAGGTACAATGTCCATCTTGCCAGCTACCAATGTGCGATGACCATCATACGTACATGTGCAAGGATTGTGTTGGTTATGAATAAGTATGAGTAACTACATCTTTGTTTAACAATTTTTTAAACATTTTTATAATAAAAAAAATTGGTTTCACTCATGTATATGAAAGAATCACTATTTTTTACACCTTACAGATCAGCTTTGTTAGTACGCGAAATAAATACCTTTTTTTTAAGGTACAAAGTAGGACTATTTTATTATTATTTGACATACTTTGAGAGTATTCACATGCATTCTTAGCTGATAATATTGAAAATAAAAAAAATTATTATTTTTTTCATAAAACTGCATTTTTTGCAAAAATATTTATTTTCGCGAATTTTTTTTAATATGTTAAGGATTTTAAAGAGACTTATAATACTTATAAATGACTTTAATATACTTAAAAGTATATCTCTGAATTGTGGTAAGTAAAAAGGTTCAGTAGTTGTGAAGTTATAGACAACCAAATAGTGAACAGGGTCAATATGACCCAGTGTGTACAAAATGTTCGAAAAAATAGGTGTCTACTCGAAGGGTTAAATCTCTCAAGATATTTCAATAAATTTCCCAGGATTTCAGGAAGTATCGCCAGATTTCAAAGAATTTCACGGGATTTAATAATATTTTAGTGGATGTACACAAATTTATTCAAGATTCTTTGGAATTGTTTTGAATTTTTTGTACCATTTGAATTCTTCCAAATTCAATTAACATTTTTGAATTTTGAAAAGTTTTTATTTAATCGATCCTGGGGTTTAAGTGACACAGAATCAAAGGATTTGAAATATCTTGAAGTAGTTTTTCAAATTTCTTGGCATTTTCAAGATCTTTAAAAATTACCAAAGATTTTAAAGGATTGTCAGGCAGATATGTCAGGTTACTTTAAAAGATCACAAAGAAATGTTAAATAGATTTCAGTAATTTAATGGGATTTAAACGGATTTTAAATATTTTAGGGCATTGTAAAAGATTGACAGGAATTTTCAAGAGCTTTAACAACCGGTTTGAAGGGATTTCAAAATATATCAAAGGATTTGAAATACATATTTTAGAAAATTTTAAAAGATTTCCAGAACTTTTCTTTATTCAGTTCAATAGTTTGAAGGGATATCCAAGGATTTAAATAATTTTAGGGAATTTAAACTGAGGTTAGGGATATAATTAAGAACATGAAAAACGGTAAGGCTGCCGGGGTAGACGGTATTAACGCTGAAATGCTTAAACACGGTGGCGAGTGTATACCA
>NC_046663.1:46691180-46699736 GCF_010883055.1 Belonocnema kinseyi
AAAAAAAAAAAAAAAAAAAAAAAAGTTTGCTTTGTGATTTTAAAGAATTTCGGAGGACATGGAAGGATTATACAAGATGTATAAGGTTATATAATATTTTCAAAAATTTTTTGCAATTCATTTGGAATTCGCCCTAAATTCTTATTCATTTATCCTGAATTCTTTTTAAAACTTTTAAATTATTCTAAATCCACTTAATTTCACTCAATTCAATGGATTTAAACAAAGTTTTTTTTTCATTCATCTTTAATTCTTTTAAACTCGCCTTAAATTCTTTGCCACTTAAAATTTTTCTAAACTCGTTTCAAACTTACTCAATTTAATGCATTTTTTCCATTTATTTTGAATTCACTTGATTGTTTTTTTAATTCAGTACGATTTTTTTTATGAATTTCATCGAATTCTTTTCATTTGCCTCAAACTCCTCTAAGTTCACTTAAATTTGATTGTAATCAATAGAATTTTTTAGATTTTTAAAGTTTTTTTCCAATATATTTGAATTGTGTTGAATTTAACTTTAACTGTTTTGTAATCATTAGTCACTTCATTGTCTAGAATTTGTAAGGTTTCAAATATTTGAAGAGATTTGATTTTTTTTTTTTAATTTAACCTGAAATCTTTCAAATTCTTTGGAATCCTCTTTAATCTTTTTAATTTATTTACATTTTTTTAATTTACACGTATAAAATGGAAGCTTCTAACACTATTAAATTGAAAACATTATCATTAAAAGTTGTTCAACTGCAAAATAAAAAAAATATATGAATATAAATCCGCGCTATGATTTTCAATGCCATAAGTTGAAGAATGAATAAACAAATTTCGAAATTAAAAAAATTATATCATTTTAATCAATTTTAAGCTAGAAACAATAATTTACACGTAAAAACTTGTTTTATAATCTGTATAAATATTCTCTTCAAAATCTGTTTAAAAAAATCATTTAAAAGTTTTTCAGAAATCTAATGACAATTTTTTTATTATCTTGAACCGAGAAATTGGAAGTCGAATTTTGGCTAGAATTTTTTGAAAATCCTGTAGGATTAAAAAATTGTCTCAAAATCTTTATTTTTTAGTTTTGAAAATGTTTTTGAATATTCTTTTAAAATTAATTGTTCAAAAAAAAAGTAGTTTGAGTTTTTCTAGAAGCTTTGATACCAAATTTTTATATAGTTTTATAACTTTTCAAAATTATTGAAAGGTTTCTAAATTTTTTGTTCCAAATCTTCAAAAAATTACGTTTTGTTTTAAATATTTTGAAATTTATTCAAGTTTTAAATTCTTTTGAAATCTTCTCAAAACTCCTAAATATATCTTAAACTTCATCAAATTTGTTACAAATCAAAATTAATAATCGTGAAAGCATTAAATCTATTATTAATATTATGTATCTTTTTACAAATTGAAAATTTTTAGAAACATACTATATTGTTATTACTTTTGTACAAAAAATTCAAGAAAAAATGATCTATTTATATTTAATTATATTTTTGTTGTTGTAGAAAATTTTACATTTTTTACAAAAATGTACATGTTTTAACAAAAAATTACAGTTGTAAAAATGTATAATACTTTCTTATAAAATTTTTTTCCACCATGTAACTTTCTGTTTTTGCCCTTCTCTCTTTAAATATACGCAAACCTCGAACTCGCCAAAGTATCGACACGATTTTGTTACTATTTAAAAAAAAACGACACTAAATACACGATTTTCTCACACTTGTCTGCTAATGCTACCATCTCTTTATTTTTCTTCAAAAAATATTTTTGAACTTTTTCACTAATTGGTTCGAATAATATGTCTGTCATCTCAATGAATCACAGCATACTCGAGAATTGTGTCAATTGCTGATTCGGGACTTTACCCAAATTAAGTATCCTTCTATCTTACGTAATTTTGGCTGAATAATTTGTTTCGTAAATTTATTTAGGGATCATCCAAAAATAACATTAGAATTGGGGAAAGAGTAAAGTTTTTATGTTTTTTTTTTAATAAACAAAGTAATTTAATTTTCAAGCTAGTAGTTTAATTTTGTCTGAAAAAGATGAATTCATAAAAAAACGTTATAGTTAATATTTTTACCAAGATTTTTATTTTAAATAAAAAACAGTTGAATTGAAACAAATTGAATTTCCAACAAAATAGTTGAAATTTCAACCAAAGCTGATTATTTTTTCACCAAACGGTTGCATTTGTCACCCAAAAAATGAGCTTTTTACAGAATAGTTGAATATTTAACAAAACAGTTAAATTTTTAAACAAAAAGGTACATTTTTAAGCCAAAAGGAGGAATTTTCTACGAAACGGTTGAATTGTCAACCTATATTTATTATAATAGAAAAATCCACGTTAAATTAATAACAACAGGGTAGCAAAGCTTGGTTGGTGAAATTAATAAATTAAAATAAATAGTTATTATATCGTGATCTGTGTGCTCATTGTATTCGACATCGGTAAGCAACAAAAAAAAGTTTATATGTATATTATGGATTCCAAGTTTGTTTTGCCAATTCTTCGGGTGGTAGATGGGATACTGAAAAACCAGAAGGTGTTGTGGCAATTCTGGATTAAACAGAAAAATTGGAAGAAAAATTATACTAATGTGAGAGCAGTCATTAGTTCTATACTCTAGAAGAATGACATCATTCAACAAATACGAAAGTTCTTGCCCAGCAAGAATATAATGCGTACAAATTTTCTTCGGTTATGTCAATTTCAAAATATATGAGTGGGCTAAGCATTATAATTATTGTTAAAATGATTAACGACCTTCCAGCTCAATTTGAACATTCGCAGAATTCATGGAATTTAGCATCTGCTACAAATGATCAGTTGACAAGGAAATACTAGAACAGCAGTTGTTAATTGTTAAGGCAAGTTTTAGCCAAGAAAGTTTTTCCTTTAAAAGTGAAGCCTTTTTGTCTAAAAAAGAATCATCTAGGGATAAATTATAGGGCGTCCAAAATGACGTATTAACTTGTTATCACTATCAAGAAGAAGATCATTTCAAAAGAGTCTGTCCGAAATACAAAAAGGGAAATTCACAGAATGCACTTTTTTGAAGAAATCCCAATTCTAATTCAAGAGACTAATAGTTACAAGATAAAAAAATTGAAATTAAATTGGCTGATAGTAAATTGATGATACGAATCGAAATAGCAAGAATCAACGTTCAAGTTTTTAATAGATTGGAAAATGAAAAGACAATGTATGGAAATTCACTGAAGATTAAAACTATGGCAAATCAGAACTAACTCAGTACCAAATAGGGAGTGTCAAGCAGGTAGGTTCATTCAGTCTGATCTTGCTGGACCCATGAAAATAAAGTCACCAGGAGGAGAAGTATATTTTATTAAATTTAAAGATGAAGTTTCTGCATATCGACAAATTTATTTTCTAAAATCAAAAGATCAAGCTCTTTTAAAGTTTAAAGAATTCGTTCCTTTCGTTAAAGCTGAAACTCAAAAAAATATGAAACGTCTGAGAACAGATAATGGAACGGAATATGTGAACAAGAAATTTGAAGAGTATATGCCTGAGAAAATTGGCAAGATCAATGTTTATGGGAAAAACAAATTCCGACGAAACTTTGTGCCGAAGCATTGTCTACAGTCTACACCTACAGCAGCCCATTCGATGAATCGTGTAACTAATAAGCTGGCTGATGTTTCACATCTTAGAATGTTCGGTGGAGTTTCATATGGCTATGTTCCTGAAGAAAATCGAATTAATTGGGAGCTGAAAGCGAAGGAAATGGAATTGGCGGTTTATGGTGATTCAACCAAAATTTTCCAATTTATTTGGAATTGAAAATGATATGAACCAAACGTCAACACCAGAGAAGAAAAAAGAGCCACAAAGGTTCTGGGGGGACCATAAAGTTCAAAATTAAAAGAAACACCTTTTTAATTTCATTCAATAGTTTACAGAAGTCAGTTTCTTGCAGTTTCTTCATTCGCTCTGATGGTTGGTTCAATATTAAATTAACCTTCATCTTATAAAGAAGCAACAACTTGTTCGGAACAGAAAAAATGGAAACAGAGAACTGTCGCCTGATAGAAAAACAAAAATATGCAGATGGATTTTCAACATTTACGGGATTCACGGTCTTAAACAAAGTCCTAGTCAGTCAATTATTATATGCGACAATCAATCAGCAATGAAATTGGTTAGAAATCCTAAATATCATCGTCGTACAAAACACATTGATTTGCGTTATCGTTTTATTCGGGACCTGGAATACAAAAGGGTGATTGAAATAAAATTCGTGTCAATAAGTGAGCAGGAAGCAGATATTCTTACAAGGGACTTATTCAAGCCTTCACATGAAAATTTTCTGAAGATGGTAAAACTGGACCAGGTTTAGACTCAGACGAGTTAATAGCAAGTGGGAAATATTCTTGGAAATATAAAGTGCTCTCAACTCTTCTATGAAGTAACCTTAGCTCGTCTTATTTTTTTTCATTTATTTATTTGAAGTTTTTTGTTGGTTGCTTCAATTAATGTTTTCGTCATAAAATCTCAACGTTATTTCTCAGAATAAACCTTATTAACTTCTTAACGTACAAAAAATCCACGTTAAATTATTTGCAACAGGGTTTAAATTTTAATAATTTTCTTTAATTAATTTTTTTAGTTTGTTAAAGATTCATCATTTCAATTAAAAATCAATATTTTCGTCTCGAAAATGTCACTATTTTGTAAAAAATTCGTTCTTTGAATCGAAAATTCAACAGTTTAGTAGAAAATTAAACTATCCTTTGAAAATTAACTTTTTTGTTGAAAATTAAAGTATTTTGGTAAAAATTAAACTTTTAAAATTGAAATTTAACTATTTAATAGAAAATTAACTTTTTGTCCAAAAAAATCATATTTTTTGGGTTATAAATTCAACTGCTTTGTACCAATTTAATTACTTTCATGTTTTTGGATGAAAAAGTCTTTTTTTCCTCTAAATTAGTTTTTTAAATTTAAAATTTGACAATTCCATTTTTTTTTATAAAAATGTATTTTTTTAGTTGAAAATTCAATTATTTTGTTTGGTCATTTCTCTTGATTAAAAATTCATCTATTTGCTTGAGGGTTTAACTTTTTTTTTTATTTTAATTTGACTAGTTTAAAAATCTTCTTTTGGTAAAAAAATTCATCTTTGACGGTAGAGAAGTCTTGATCTGTCTTGATTAGTAATGAAGTTTTTTGTTGAAAATTCAAGTATCTTCTAAAAAATGTATCTTTTTGGTTGATAATTTAATTTTTCTAAAATAATCTTTTTGGGTTCAATTCATCTAGTTAAAAGTTTATTTTTTGGTTTTGTTTTTGTAGATAAATTTTTTAAACTGAAAATTTGACGATTCCATTTTTGTTTCTAAAAATATATTTCTTTAGTTAAAATTTAAATTGTTCGGCTTCAGAATCATTTTCCTTATTGAGAATTCATCCATTCACTCATTTTTTCTCATTAGAAATTCTTCTATTTGATTATTCAACTATTTTGTTTAAAATTTGCTAAAAATCGTCTTTTGGTAAAAGATTCATCTTTTCTGGGAGACAAGTCATCTTTCTTTGTTGAAAATTAATTTTTTGTTGAAAACTCAAGTTTTCGATTTGAAAATTCAACTGTCTTCTAAAAAATTCGTTTTTTTTTTTACTTTAAAATGTAAATGTTGTTTAAATTTCAATCTTTTTTGTCTGATAATACAAGTATTTGAATGAAAATGCATCTTTGTAGGTATAAAATTCAACTACTTGGTTGAAAGTTGAACAACTTTATTCAACATTCATTTCATTGGATGAAGATCTAACTATTCTGTTGAAAATTCGTTTTTTTGTTTTGTTTTTTTTTTTGTTGAAAATTAATTTTGTTAACTTGGGCCAATAATTTTTCCACGAGTAGTTGTTTCTAAATTTGAATATCATTAGCATATATAATTTAACACAGTTAGTATGTGATTGGACTTGTCCCTTGTGTGAAATTCCCATCTCGTCTTACGTGTACTGTACGTGACTCGACTACAAACTTAACTAGGCAAGTGTAATCGTCATTTGACTGTATTGAGTTCATGTTTCTCTGAAATTTAAATATTCCTTTAGTTCTAAATTAAATGCAGACTTCACACTCTTGTCCCTATACCACTTTTTCTCGTTTTTTCGGTTAAACACGAACTGAATGAATAAAACCCAATAAAAAAATCCAGCGATTCTTGCTTTACTGTTAATTCTTTTTGGTTCAAAAGCTTACTATTATATTTTTGGAACAACGCATGATATGGAAAAAGTCATGTTAAGAAAAACGTTGATTTTTGAAAGACCTACAAGATTATCATAACAATTTTTTTAATTTGGTCGAAAAATTGAAATTTTCAAATTTGATCGTACCAAAAATAATGCAAAATCCAGAAATTCCATTTTGTGGTCAAATTATGCAATATACAAAAAAAATGAATAAGCTAAAATTGCGCGCTATGGAAAGACCTACAAATTTGTAATGAATCACTTTTCGATAGGACGCGTATTTGTTGTTTTTAGTCGTCAAAAGCTACGTTTAAAATAAAACAATTAAAAATTTTCGGAATAACGACAGAAGCTACGAAAAAAATGAGACAACATCGTTTATCCATAAAAGAGCTATAAATTTTGATAGGACACGTAGTTTTTGCTTTAGTCGTAAAAAATAACATTCAAGATAAAAATATTTTTTTTTAAACGACACAAGGTACGAACTAAAATCAACAGACAAAAGTTGTTCGCCTAAAAAGATTTATAAATTTATTATTAATCATTTTTCGATAGGACGAGTAGCTTTTCTTTCAATCATAAAAAAATAAGATTAAAAATAAAAAAAATTAATTTTAGGAAAAAGGATAGATAAGACGAAAGAGCACAAAGGATCCTATATAGGTTCCTATATAAGACCATATGCAGATGCACAATAGTTTTTCTTTGATCGTAAAAAAACAATGTTAAAAAAATTATAAAAACAAGGAAATAAGAATTAGTATGATTAAACTTTTATTTATTATGAATTGTTATGATATAAATTGATTGAAATGATACATATTTCAGCGCAGCTTAGAATACAATTTAAAGAAAAATACGAAACAAATATTAAAATAATCATGATAAATACAATTTCTGCTTTATTTTGCAATGTCTGAATAAGCAACCCCAGGCAGAGTTACATAAAAAATGGATTATATTTGATATAAAAGTGTTTTCTATAATGTAGAAAAGTTGACATTTTGGACAGAATCGAGTGCGAAGCACGAGATACATGATGGGAATGTGTTCGTTAAAGCCAAAAGAGCTTTAAAAAAAGAGAGTTCTTAATCACAAAATTACAGTTGTCAATCCGTTGACCTTTGATTTTAAAAGGTCTGTGCACGAATGCGACAGAAATGCAAAGACCGAACGCGGAGTGCGATAGCCATCAGTCGCGTGCCGTAGTTGCGTTCAAACTCTCGAGCGAAGATCTTTTAATAAAAGATATTCCATAATCACCAAATTACACTGATGCATGTTTTGAGTCTTAACTTTTAAATGTTAGAGCAAGAATGTGGGAAAATATAGAGACCCAGCACGTAGCGTGAGGCAAATACATAATCGAGCGCGAAGCGCGAGATAAATACATCATCGAGCGCAAACCGCAAGAACAGTAATTTGTTCTTTTTTTGTTGTTGTAATGTCATATTTTCGAGTTAAAAATGAATGTGTTTTGTAGAAATTTCGCCTTTGTGACATAAAGAATCAACTATTTTGTTGAAAATAAATTTTTTTTAACTCATATTTTTGTTGGAATATTCAGTTGTATTTTCTGGTTAAAAATTTATCTGTTTTGTAGAAAATTCGTATTTTTGGCTTGACAATGTAACATTTTGATAGAAAATTCAATTATTTCATTAAAAGTAAACTTTAGTTTTGAAAATGATATATTTCGGTTGCAAATTCAATTGTTTTGTAGAAAATTAGTTTTTCTATTGATTGAAGATGTAACTATTTTGTAGAAAATTCTTTTTTTTTGGATTGAATATTTATCTGTTTTGTATAATGTTTGAAAATTCATATTTCAAAGTTGATTTTTTTTGTAGAAGATTATTCTTTTTTATGTTGAAAATTCAACTATTTTCTTTAAAGGTTTTTTTGCTGTAATTTCTTCTTTTTGTTGTTGTTGTAATGTCATATTTTCGAGTTAAAAATGCATATGTTTTTTTTAGAAAGTTCGCCTTTGTCACATAAAGAATCAACTGTTTCGTTGAAAATGAATTTTTTTTTAAACTCATATTTTGGTTTGAAAATTCAGTTGTATTTTGTGGTTAAAAATTTATCTGTTTTACAGGAAATTCGTATTTTTGGCTTGAAAATGTAACATTTTGGTAGAAAATTCAATTATTTCATTAAAAGTAAACTTTAGTTTTGAAAATGATATTTTTACGTTGCAAATTCAATTGTTTTGTAGAAAATTAGTTCTTCTTTATTCATAATGTGTCCCCTAAGGGTTTACATGACTTCCATTCCTTACAATCTTTCCGTTTACATCTATATATTTTTTACAATCTTAT
>NC_046663.1:46699836-46743160 GCF_010883055.1 Belonocnema kinseyi
TTTACATTCAGCTTTTTCCCATCTAAGTATTTCTCTAATCCTGTAATTAATCCCGCCATCCCTTCTTCATCCTCTGCCATCAACACTATGTCGTCTGCGTACGCCAGTGTTGTAATGTCATATTTTCGAGTTATAAATGCATGTGTTTTGTAGAAAGTTCGCCTTTGTGGCATAAAGATTCAACTATTTCGTTGAAAATGAATTTTTTTAAACTCATATTTTTGTTTGAAAATTCAGTTGTATTTTCTGGTTAAAAATGTATCTGTTTTGTAAAAAATTCTTATTTTTGGCTTGAAAATTTAACCTTTTGATAGAAAATTGAATTATTTCATTAAAAGTAAACTTTTGTTTTGAAAATGATATTTTTCGGTTGCAAATTCAATTGTTTTGTAGAAAATTAAGTTTTGTATTGATTGAAAATGTAACTATTTGGAGAAAATTTATTTTTTTTGGGTTGAATATTCATCTGTTTTGTAAAAAGTTAATCTTTTTGCTTTGAAAATTCAACTTTTTGGTTGAAAATGAACTTTTTTGTTTTTACTGTTCAAAATTCAGTTATTTTATAGAATATTATTATTTTAATTCAACTTTTTTAATTAACTATTAAACTATTTTATTTTAAAAATTTCTCTTTTAGTTGAAAATCAATTTCTGGTTAAAAATTTATATTTTTTGAATTTAAAATTTAATTATTCCATTTTTTATTGAAATTTTGCCTTTTTAGTTGTATAGTGGTTATTTTCTAGTGGAGATGACTCACTTCAGACAAAAAAAATAAAGAAATAGATGTTAGATCCTTTATTGAAGATAAAAATTTCAACGTTTCGAGAGTATAACACTCCTCATCAGGAATAAAACTTCATTAAGGTCGATTTAAGTTTTAAAATTAAAAGAACCATCCTCTCAGGTTCTAATTCTCAATTAATTAGCCTGGATGTCATATTTTATGTTTGTTAACAAATTTTGTTATCAAGTTTTCGGTTAGGATTAATGTTTCGTCAAAATTGTGAAGAATGCTCAATTGTATATCAGTAAAATCATTTAAAAAATTAAGGAGCAGAAATTCGCGTTCTGCTCCATTTTAACGTTTGATATTGAGGAATTTTTAGTATTTTTAACTAAAAATTCAACTAGTTGGTTGAAAAATCATGTGATGTTTTAAAAATGTAATTGTTTGTTTAAAAATTCATCTATTTTCTTATATTTAATATATTTCGTCTTGAAATCTTAGCAATTTACAGTCTTTCAAATTGATCTGAATGTGTCTCCTACATTAATTTAATTTAAGTAAATTTATTCTCCTATTTTCGTAAAAAAAAAGTCGCCTTATTGTCCCTGTTTTGAGATCATTTCTATCCGTGAAGTCTGTAATTACAAAATTTGTAATTGCAGGTTTATCAGGGAGATGAAAAGGAATTTCATCAATTACACGAGCAAATAATTCGTAACAACAAATGTTCTCCGCTTCCTGGCCAACCAAATTATGGGATAGTTGTCTCCTTCCGAGTACTTCATGGTGAATTATGCCAAGTGCGCGAGGAGAATCCCCTGCTTTTCAAGAATATCTGCTTAACGAAAAAGCTCGGCTTCTCCGATGTTATAATGCCGGGAGACGTCAGAAATGACCTCTACCTGAAACTAGAACGGGGCGAGTTTGAACGCGGGGGAAAGTCGACTGGCAAAAACATCGAGGTGAGTCTCTTGTCTAGAGTCTAGACGCTAGCGGCTAGATCTCATCGCAGAGATCTAGAGATAATAAGTGTACCGTTGAAATGGCTCTTTTAGGAAGGATTAAGACAAATTCTTTTCGTTCCACACAGGTGACGGTGCTTGTCTTGGACGCGGAAGGTCAACCCTTGGAAGGTGTCCTATTTGGGGCAGCAGGAACCGAAGGAAGTTCCGAGTACCAAAGTTTGGTTATCTATCATCACAACAGTCCAACTTGGGCAGAAACAATGAGACTGGGAATACCCATTGACAAGTTTGACGGAAGTCACGTTCGATTTGAATTCAGACATTGTTCGAGTATGCAAATTTTATTAATAACTTTCTATCTTCTGACGCTTGCTTTTAAATTCTTAAAGCATATTATCCTTCTTTTAAAAATGTCTGTTTTTGAAGATTTCGAAAAAAGAAGCTTTTTAAGGATTTCGAAACGTTCTAATTTATAATGATTTTTTATTTTGAAAAATTAATTTTAAGAGAAGAATGAAAAATGTTTGAAAACATTTTAAAATTACATATTTCCTAACATTTAAAAACAGAATGTAGACAATTTTAAATGAATATTTTTTATTTCGTAATGTTACAACATTTAAAAAAAATTCTGTATTCAAGAGAATAAACAAATTTTCTTGAGATTCCTAGGAAAATTTTTTATGATTTTTTATTTTTAGAAATTACATTTAAAAGAAAATTGAAAAATATTTGTTTACAATTTACAAAATAGAATCAGGAAGATTTTAAAGCAAATTTATTAATTTAACAGGACTTTAAATGGTTTCAAAACAGACAGAATTTAATAAGGTTTCTGGGAAAATTTAATATAATTTTTTTATCACGAAAAATTAATTTTAGGAAAATATTTTTAAAAATATCAGAAAAATTTTAAAAATTGTCAAAAGGAATTTGGAAGATTCGAAGGCAATATTTTTAATTTTGCAGCATTATTTTGAAATTCTATGAAAACTGCGAATCATTATAAAAGCAATTTAGAAATTTAAAAACAATTTTTAAAATAATTTAAAATTTGAAGAAAAAAAATCCAAAAGTGATAAACGAAATCTAGATTTTTTAATATTTTGAATAAAATTAAAAAAAATGTTAAGTTTCAGGAAAAAAAAGTTTTTCTTAAAATTCCTAGAAAAATTTATGGATAATTTTTCATTTTAAAGAATTAATCTTAAGTGAAAAATATTTTAAAACATTTAATATGATTTCCTAAAATTTTAAAACAGAATTTAGAAAAATTTTAACAAATTTTTGTATCATTAATGACTTTTCATTTTAAAAAATTACAAATAAGAGAAAATTGAAAAATATTTCCGAAATTGTCCAAAAAGAATTTGAAAGATTTCAGAGAAATTTATTTTATTTTTTATTAGGCTTAAAAAGAATTAGAACAATTTGAATCAGTTTAAAAGGTATTTTGGAAAAATTTCAAAAATATTTAAAAATTCTAAAGATTGTAAAAAGTTGTTGACAAAGTTTAAAATTTTGAATGCTTAAAGCAAGAAAATTTTTTAACTTTAAAGATTTTGAAAGGTTTCAAAATAATGTAATACAAAATTGGTAAATTCCTCAGAATATATTAAACGATTTTTTTATTTGGAAAAGTTAATGTAAAAAAATATTCAAAAGGATTGAAAAGCATTTCAAAAGATTTCCAAAATTGTCAGAAAATAATCTGGAAGATTTTAAAGCAAATTATTTCAATTAGCAGGATTTACAAAAAAATTGAATTTTTTTTAAAGATATTTAGAAGATTCAACAAAATTTCAAAAATATTTTTAAATTTGAAAACATTTTTTTAATTTCCCTAGAAATCTGATATTTTTGAAGGGTTTGAAATAAAATGTTGAAGCCTTTAAAAGGATTTCGTGAGGTTTCAAAATAATGACAATTTTTTGTTAATTTTCCTGGGAGAATTTTAAATCATTTTTTATTTAAAAAATTAATTTTAAGATAATATTTAAAAACAGTTAAAAACATTTAAACTCAATCTGGAAGATTTTAATGCAATTTTTATTTTACAGAATTTAAATAAAATCTTATGAAAAATTTAAATAATTTTAAATTATATTTAGAAGCTTAGAAACAATTTAACAAATAATTTACAATTGGAAAACATTTTAAAAGCGTTTAGGATAATAAACCAATTTTCTTAAGATTTATTGCAAAATTTAAATTTTGTATATGGTCAGAAAATTAATTATTAAAGAAACTTTAAAGATTATCTGCTAGCTTTTCTAAAAATGGACTGAATAATGGCGAAAAATAAAATTCGCAACACTCTAAAATTCCCGAAAAAGAAAAAAAGAAAAAAACTGAATTATTTCAAAAGCCACTTGGAAGTTTTCACATTTTTGAAAATATTCGAAAATAATTTATATCGTAAGAAGATTTTGAAAAATGTTGAAAGAGATTATTGCAGATTTTGAAAAAATAAGCTTTTTAAGAATTTTTAAATGTTTCAAGATAAGCAAAAAAATCTTTAAATTCTTGGGAATTTTTTTAATGGTTTTTTTTTATTTTGAAAAATTAATTTTAAAAGGAAAAAATATATTAAAAAAAAGAACAGTTATTTAAAGAAATATATAAAAGCTTTGAAAAGATTTTAAAATAATTTAAAACTTGACAAGATTTTTAAAAGTTTTACACTTCTAAATATTTTTGAAAGTTTCAAACAAAATGTAGATTTTTAAAGATTTCGAAAAAATTTGGAACGATTTCGAGGGGATAACGTTTTTGTAAAGATTCCTGATAAAGCTTCTAATGTTTTTTTTGCTGAAAAATTCTTTTTACAAGAAAATGTAAAAAGATTTCTAAATATAGAAGAAAAATGTACATTTTTGAAAATTTCGAATACAAAATTCGAAGCCTCTTAAAAATTTGACGAGATTTCAAGAAAATAAAAAATTTTTCTTAAAATTCCTCAGATTTCTAAAGATGTCGAGGAAACTCAGGAAGGTTTTGAGGCAGTTTTTTAAATCTTTGTAGATGTTTCAAAATTTACTAATTTAGGAACAATTCAAGCCAGTTTAAAATATGTTTGAAAATTCATCTGGTTTGGTAGAAATTTACTACTATTTGGTTAAAAATTCAACTGCTTGGTTGAACTACATTGTTTGTTAAATATTTTTTTTTTAAGATTTAACATGTTGGTTAAAAATTCATATCTTGGGTTGAAATTGCAACTATTTAGTTGAAAAAATTTGTTATTGGAAAAAATAATTTTCTTGGCAGTAAATATTTGGTAGAAAAGGCGTATTTTCTGGATAACTGTTTTTGATTTAAAATTAAAACATTTTGGTTAAAAATTTCATATTTGTGGTTGAAGTTTAACATTTTCGTTGAAAATTTGGTATGAAGCATCTGAAATATTTAAACATCTTTGAGAATTCTCTTAAAAATCTTAGGAAAATTATACTTATATTTCCATAAAAATAAATAAACTGAAAAAATAAATGTGTCTATTTAGTTTTTTGTTGTGTATTGAACAATTGTTTTCCCCCTCAAATTGAAAAACTATACAATTAATAACGCTAATTTAATTAATGTTTTTTTCTAGCGCGAGATAAGAATGACAAAAAGTTATTTGCATTCGCGTTTGTTCGTTTGATGGAACCTAGTGGTGCTACATTGCAAGACGGTCAACATGAGCTTCATATATACAAATGCGAGGAAAAAATCAAACTCGAATCTCTTAGTTACTTGTCTCTGCCTAGTACTGCTCGAGAGCCAAATTATCCAGGTAAGCTGAAAATAGAGTATTTTTGGTGAATACCAAATAACTTCAAAATTATATATTAATACAGGGAAGAGCATTTCTGAAAGTCAGGGAAATCCTGAAAGATTTAGGGAATGAAATTATATTTAGAAAAGAGAATGATTTAATAAGAAGTAAATCTTACAAACGTGAAATGTCTTGTGGTTAAAAATTGTATTATTCAGTTGAAAATTCAACTGTTTTTTTGGAAATTGAATTGGGTTGTAGAAAATAGATATTTCGGTTTAAAAATTCATCCCTTATCGCAGAAATATAATCTTCTTTGTTTCAAAATACAACACTTTGGTTGATAATTGAAATCTTTTTTGGTTGAAATATCAACCATTACAATTTTCGTAAAGAATTAATTTTTTTGTGTGAAAATGCAACTAGGGTTGAAAGCAGAACTACTTTCCTAAAAAACGATTTTTTGTATCTGATGATTCATAATTTTAGTTAGCCAATCTATTTGTTGTTGTTTAAAATTCAATTGTTTCGTTTTAAATTGAATTAGATTGTAGAAAATTTGTCTTTTTGACATGAAAATTCAAAATTTTGGATAACTTTTTTTTCTTTAATGATTGAAAAATCTTTCTTCATTGAAATTTTACTTTTTTTTTTAGAAAATTCGTCTTTTTGGTTTAAAAAATCATCTCTTATCGTAGAAATATAAAGAAATATAAACTTTAACAAATTTTGGTGAAAATTTAAGTACTGAGTTGACAGTAAAACTAATTTCTCAAAAATGAATTTTTTGTCGTAGATGATTCATAATTTTAATTAGATTTTTTGTTGTTGAAAATTATCTATTTGGTTGAAAAGGATTTTTGTTGTTATTAATATTTAATTTTCAATTGAAAATGTAATTATTCTATTTCTGGTTGAAAATCTATCTTTTTTAGTTGAAAATGTATGTATTTTGTCAAAAATTCACGTTTTTCAGTGGAAAATGAATCTTCTTGTTTGAAAATGAAGTGTCTGGTTAAAAATTCAACTATTAGTTTAAAAGTTCTGTTTGTTTCGTGCTGTTGATAATTGACTTTTTAAAACTTAAAACTTATCTATTTATTTTTTTTCTTGATAATTTATTTTTTGTAGTTTAAAATTGCACTATTTGGTTGAATATTCGTCCTTTTCAGTAGAAATGGAATCCTCCTGGTTGAAGATTCATCTGTTTGGTTGAAAATCTAACTATTTTCTTCAAAAGTAATTTATTTGACTGAAAATTGAATTATTCCATGTACAGTAGTAGAATATTAATCTTCTTGGTGCACAATTCGTCATTTTAATTGAAAATTAAAAACCTTGGTGAAAATCTTTTTTTTTATTAATGGTTTTTAATTGAAAATATAATTATTTAAGTTTTTCTTCAATATATCTCTTTTTCATTTTTAGTAGAAAATTAATGCTCTTACTTGAAAATTCACCTTTTTAATCGGAAAACTCAAATATTTGGTTAAAAATTCTCTTTTATTTTTAGTTGAAATTTAACTATCTTGTTTGAAATTTATTATTTAGAATTGAAAATTGATTTTTTTACTGAAAATTTAACTATTCCATTTTTAGTTGAAAATTTATTTTATAGTTAAAACTGCCACCATTTGGTTGAAAATTCATTTTTTTTTGGTCGAGATGTAATTTATTTGTTGATGATTCATCTATTTGGTTGAAAATTGAACTATTTTCTTGAAAATTAATTTCTTGGACTGAAAAATGAATTATTCCATGTTTTGTAGTCGAATATTAATCTTCATAGTGAAAAATTCGTATTTTTGGTTGACAATTTAACAATGTTGTTGGTAATCGTTTTTTGATTGGCTAAACAAATAATTGTTTATAATTCAAAATATAATTATTTTATTTTGGTTGAAAAAATATATTTTTTAGTTGAAAATTAATGTATTGTGTCGAGAATTCGTATTTTTTTTATAGAAAATTAGTCTTCTCTTTTGAACATTCACCTTTTGGATGAAAATTCATCTATTTAATTGAAAAATCATTCTTTGGTTGAAGATTCATAATTTTAGCTGAAATTTATCTATTTAATTGCCAATTTAAATATGTTGTTGAAAATTGTTTGTTTTTTTTAGAAATTTAATATAATCTTATTGGTTGAAGATTCATCGTGTATTGTGTTGAAATTTCGTCTCAAGTGGTACAAGATTAATTTTGTTGACATAAAATGTTGTTTTTCTTGTTAAAACTTCATCTTTTTGTTTTAAACGTCATTGGTTGAAAAGTAATCTGTTTTGTAAAAATGCGTTAAGTCTAAAATGTAATATATGTGGATTTGCTTTTTTTTAGTAAACATTTTTCTGACGTGAGGTTTTCCGATCTGTATATGTATTGTCACTAAAAATTTTGAAGATAAATTTTGAAACAACCCTTTATTTGCATTAACATTATTGATCTGCTAGGCATAAGGTTGTTTTTTTTTGTATAAAAGAAAAATGTATAAAGGTCAAGGTAAATGAACAATTGGTCGGGGAAAAGTCAGGGAAGGTCCGGGTATTTCGAAATTAGGATTTTTTTAGTATGTAACTTATATTATGTTGTTGAATATTCAACAGCTTTGTTAAAAAGTCATTCTTTTTTGTTGAAAATTTATTAGTTTCCTTGTAAATTTAGTTAGTTTTTAGAAAAATTGTCTTTTTGAAATGAAACTTTCACATTTTGGGTGACCTTTTTTACTTTATTGTTTGAAAAATAATTCTTTCTTTATTTTAAAAATTCGTCTCTTATCGTAGGAAGATAATCTTTTTTTTGCGTTAAAAATAAAACTCTTTGATTGATAATTAAAATCTTTTTTGGTTCAAATATCAACTATTACATTTTTCGTTAAGAATTCATACCCGAAAAGTGCGGGTAATTCGAAATTAGGATTTTCTTGTAACCCGCTTATATGACAAAGAAATATTTCCTGATGATTTGTAGGAATCCCACCGTTCACGAGGTCTCCGAAGGAAGCGGTCTTTATCACAACGTTACTTTGTAGTACAAAACTGACGCAGAACGTCGATATACAGAGCTTGTTACAGTGGAAAGATCATCCTGAAAGGATTTCGGATTCTTTGACCAAAGTTTTAAAACTGGATGGAGAAGAGGTAGTGAAGTTTCTACAAGACATTCTGGATGCCCTCTTTTCTATGTTTCACACTGAAGACGGAAATTCTACTGCTTATTCGGGCCTAGTCTTTCAAGTTTTGGTTTCAATATTTAGCTTACTTGAAGATCCCAAGTTTGAACACTTCAAACCGGTGATGAACGCATACATTTCGGGTCATTTTGCTGCTGCTCTCGTTTATAAAGGCCTGTTGAGTAGTGTTCAACATTGCGCTGATTGGGTGACAGCATCAGATCGACAGGAGCCCATCATCAAGTGTTTCCGGGCATTAGAATACATTTTCAAATTTATCATTCAAAGTCGATTACTATTTGCAAGGGCGACGGCTGGCCAGTTTGAGGACAGTTTTAAAAAGGATTTATATTGCGTATTTTCCGCACTCAATAAAATGCTCACGCTTCCCTATGATGTCGTCTTGCAATCACAAGTTGCACTATTGTCGTCTATTTCAACTGTTTTCGAACAACTTGTTGCCGTGCTACCAGTACTCGAAGTTGTCAAATTAACATGCACAATGCTGGACTCGATTCTTCGAGAACCGCCACCGCAATTGATGCAGGCGAAATTGCTAGCGATCAAACGTCTCGTGACATCCGAGCTGTTTGAAGACGACGAGAGCCGAAATCTTCTGCTTGTGACAATCTGCAAGCACTTGAGGCTACATCTAGTGAAGAGGGAGGAATTGAGAGCATGCACCGATATCCTTGGCGATATTCTCAACTTTTTGTACAAGAGAGCTGGCGATACGAATAAGGTCAACAATTGCATCCACCATGACATTGAAACACTCGTTCTCTCTATTCTGGAGGTGCTGATACAAACGATACTGATTATTGTCAATGCCAATGGTCCCGTTTTAGGATGTTTGGTCGCTTCCTTGATCGGTCTGCTACAACTTCTAGACGAGTATCACTATTCGCGACTCTGGGAGGAATTGTCGTTGGGCGGCGATCGAAAGTGTCTGAAGGAGTTTCTTCTCCGCGGTTTCCTGGTTCTCCGGGATTTAGTCAAGCGGGCGATTTTCCCGGAAGACTGGGTTGTCATCAAAATGCAAGCGAACAATGTAATTTTAAAGTCTCTTAAAGAGCTTGCACAGCCACTGGCATTCCGATTTCTACAGAATAACTTTGATTTTCAATTGTGGTCGACATACTTTAATTTGGCTGTTGCTTATCTCACGCAACCGTCATTGCAACTCGAGCAGTTCTCCGAGGTGAAGCGAGAGAAGATTGTCGAGAAATATGGAGACATGAGGGTACTTATGGGTTTTCAAATATTGTCTATGTGGTCACGATTGGGCGAGCGGAAGTTGGAATTTATTCCTGGTATGGTGGGTCCATTTTTGGAAGTAACTTTGGTCCCGGAGAGTGAACTTCGGAAAGCGACTCTGCACATTTTCTTCGATATGATGGAGTGTGAACAGCAGGCTCGAGGCAGTTTCAAGTCTGTCGAGTCGGAATTGATAGACAAATTAGACATTTTAATTAGTGAAAATAAAGGCGATGACGAGTACAGACAGCTTTTCAATACCATGTGAGTACTGGGAATTTTATTGCTACAATTTTTTTTTCCAGGGTGGTCGCTTGATCGAAAAACCGGAAATTTTTTGTGAACAGGAAAAATCGGGAAATGAGGGTGAACTTTATTTTTTTTTTACCGGAAATTTGTAACAAATTTTTCAAAAGAAAAATATATCCTGATTGGATATATTTTCAGGGTGGCGACTTGACCGGGAAATGACACGCAACCTGATTGGCCGAGAAAAAATCAGGAATTTACTTCTGACCGCAATAAAATTCAAGTTTTCATTATTTTAATCATAATTTTGGTCAATTCAGAAAAGTGATTTTCACTTTATTGGGAATGATTAAATTGCGATACGCCACCTAGTGAGAAAAATTCGAACTAGAAAGAATAGACACGATTTTAAAGATGCATTTTAATTTGTTCATAAAAGTGTTTTATCAATTTTTTTGTGGAGCTTAAAGTATTTATTAGATAATAAAAATAAGGCTTTATCGGAAACAAAGTGTTTTAGATGGAATTTACATATTATACAGTGCAAACCCAAACTTTTTGACAGAAATATTTTTCTAACAAAAAAAAAAAACAATTTTTGTTCTCTTTGTTGTGATTTTCAAAATATTATAAACCTAAATGTATTTATTTTGAAGCAAAAATGAATTCAAAGTAAATTTTTTTCAATTTATACATGAAATATTTACTACTTAAAAATCTGATCTAAAAGTTAAGTTAGAGTTCGTATTAAAATTCCAGTAGTAGTTTATTAAAGCTTACAATGCATTAAAACTCAGATGAAATAATAAAATAATTGTATTTTTGTTTTTTATGAATATTTGTTTTTAGTATGCAATAATTGTTTTATGCATGACAAAACAATCTTAAAAACACTTTTATGCAAAAATTAAAATACATGTTTAAAATTGTACTTAATCTTTATAGTTCCATTTTTCGACACCATGTGGCGAAATAGTAGACCACCATTCCCAATAGTCGCATATTTTTTCAGATTATCTCAGTTTACTCTAATTAAATCATAAATTATCATTGAATTTTTATTTATTTAGAAATTTTACTAGTTGTTTGGAAATGTATCTACATTTTAAAAAATTCGCCTTTTTTGTGGAAAATTAATCTTTATGGTTGGAAATGCATCCTGTTTATTGCAAATTCTACTATTCCAGTCGAAGATTTATCATTCTAGTTAAAAATTTATTAGTTTGGAAGAAAATTAATATGCTTCTACTGAAATTCAAATGTCTATTTTTGGTTTAAAATTGAACTTTTCTTGTTCAAAATTCAACAATTTGAATGAAAATTTGTCTCTGTTCAGCTATTTTGTTCAAAGTTCACAAAAATGGTTGGAAATCGATTTTTTTTTTGTGTTGAAAGTTATCTTTTTCTTTGCAAGTTAATTTTATTGTTAACAAAATTTTCCTTTCGTTTATAAATGCAAGTATTACAGTTTAACATTTATAATTGTAGTCGAAAATTCATATTTTAGGTTTGAAATAAAATTATTTGCTTGAGAGTAAAACTCTTTTGTTGGAAATTAATTTTTTTGTTTGAAGATTCATCATTTTAATTAAAAATGTATTTCTTAGGTAGAAATATGAGACATTTAAAAAAGAAAACTCGTTTTTTCTTGGGGTTAAAAGAAATTTTGTTCCGAAAACTGAACTATTTTGTTCAAAATTTGTTTCTTTTTTTTATGCAAAATTATTTTGTCTTTTACACTGATAATGTAACTCCTATTCCAGTTGGATATTCTATAAATTTACATAAAAATTGATCTTTTTAATTGAACATTCCTTTTTTGAATAGAAATTTAATTATTTAATTTTTGGTTGAAAATAATCCTTTTTATTGAAAAATTCATATTTTTGGTAAAAAATTGAATTATTCTAGTTCAAGATGCATAATTTTAGTTGAAAATGCATCCTTCTGGTTTAAAATTCAACTATTCCACTTAAAGATTTACAATTTCAATTGAAGATTCATCACTTCATTTGAAAATGTAACTATTTTTTTTAAGATATTTTTTTTTGTATGAAAAGTAATTTTTCAAACTGAAAATGCAACTTATTCCAATTTTATATTCCATAATTTTATTTGAAATTCATCTGTTTCCTTAAACATTAATTGTTTGAAATTAAAAATAAATTATTTAAGTTTTGATTGGCAGTTTACCTTTTTTCGTAAAACTTGATTTTGTGTTGTTAAAAATTCAACTACTTTAGTAATTTTTTTAAATTGAACTATTCCGTATAAAGATTTGTAATTTTAATTCAAAATTCATCAGTTAAATTTAAAATTGAACTATCTTCTTGCAAGTCCGTTTTTTTTGTTCGAGATTAATTTTTTTATCTAAAAGTTTAACTATTCCATTTTTTCGTTGGAAATTGATATTTTTTAGTGGAAAATTTAAGTATTTATTTCGAAATTCATTTATTTTACAATTTTTTTCTCTGTTTTAAAAGGATGTTTAGAATGAATGTCACGAATTAAAGTAAATGTTTGCGACAAGCGGCAAGTATGAATTTCCGGTAAAAAAATAAGTTCACTGTCATTTTCGGGTATCTCCTAGTCTTAAAATATTCTCGTTTTCCCGGTCCAATTTTTTATTTTTTTCAAATATGAAATCATTCAATTTACAATGCGTAAATCTAAAAAAAAAAATACTTAAATTGTCCATTTTAGGTCTTAGTTTTTTTAGCATATTGCATAGTAAAATGCAGTTTTAAAGACTTTTGAATTTGAAAAATTTTGACAAAAAACGTTTTCAGTTGATTATCTGTAAATATAAATTAATTAATGATTTTTAAAACTGAAAGCTACTTCCTGTGTTAGAAAAAATTTATTTTATTAGAACGTTCGATTGAAATCCCTACAAACTCGTTTTAATTTAAAAATAATTTCAAGTAAATATATTTGTGATTAAATACTTTTTTCGTTTTTTAGCAATTATAAGTCGAATATAATATAATAAATATAATATATATATATAATAAAATCTGAAACTGAACTGAAAAAATAGAAGCCTTAATTCTTTAAAGTTTCCGAGTACTGAATTTAATCTTTGAAAGTTTGAAATATTTGAAAGTGAAAGTATGGTTTTTTGATCTATAAATAACAATTTAACAATTATAAATTTACAACGCATTATAATTGAAAAAAAATTCGGCGTATAAAGATTTTAAAAGATTTGTAACGAGTTGGAAAGGAGGGAATTTTTGTTTTCAATATTTTATGAATTTCATGAAGGATAATTGTTCATTTTTAACTTTTTTATTGAGTTGAAACGAAAGAAATTTTGGTTTTTAATATTTTCTGAATTGGAAGAGAAATTTTTTTATTTTATAATAATATTTTTATTGAGTTTACGGTAAGAATTTTTACATTTTTTTGAATTAGAAAAGGGAAATTTTTAATTTGTAAGATTTTTATTAATGTGAGTTACAAGGGAGGATTATTTTTAATTTGTGGCATTGAAAAGGACAGCGTGGATATTATCGGAATTAAAAATTTGTTAAGTTAAAATTTTTAAATTTAAAAGAGGTCCACTTTGACTGTTTTAATTTGCAGTTTAGTTTTGATGACTTTAAATAAAAACAATGTCAGTTTTAAGACTTCAAATTTTTTAATTTAACCGTGAGAAAGTGCTTTAAGAACCGGGAAATGACCATGAATTTTTCTTTCGATTAAAACGGCCACCCTGTATTTGCATGTGAGTCTATAATTTATTGTTTAATTTTCATTTTTGTATGCAAGATTTTAAACTAAAATCATTTTTAACATTTTCATGCCGCTTTAGGGAACACTTAAGCGCAGTGTAAGTTTGTACATTACACGATAACCACATGACATCTTACTAACATTTTGATATATTTTTATATTATAAACTGACAATTGTATCTTTCTGGTGATACAGATTATTAAATAGAGTACAAACAGAAGATCCAACTTGGAAGGACAGTGGAACTGCGTTTATTACGTCAGTTACGCGATTATTGGAGAGGCTTCTTGACTACAGAAGTGTTATCCAAGGTGACGAGAATCGAGACAAACGCATGTCCTGCACCGTCAACTTATTGGTAAAGAACTTTTAACTTTTTCAGTGTATGCCTAGGGATGCTACAGTCAGTTAAGTCACTTTTTAAAAAAAACACAACAATTATTTTAAGGATTTACCATTTTTTTTCCACAATATTTCAAGAATTTTATTAAATCTCCAAGGATTTCAAGGGGTTTTAAAGATTTCTAGGGATTTGAACGTTCCTTTTTTAGAAAACTTTATGCTATTGGGAATGGTTAAACTGCTATACACCACCTAGTGACAAAAATCTGAACTAGAAAGAATAGGTATAAGTTTAAAGATGCATTTTAATTTGTGCATACAAGTGTTTTAACGATTTTTGTTGTGGAGTTAAAAGTATTTATTGGATACTAAAAGTAAGCATTTATCGGAACTAAAGGGATGTAGAGCGAATTAACCTTATCCAATGTAAAAAAAAAATATTTTCTTTACAGAAATATTTTTCTAAACAAAAAAGCAATTATTGTTCTATTTATTTCGATTTTCAAAAGTTTATAAACTTAAATGCACTTATTTTGAAGCAAAAATGAATTCAAAGTAAATTTTCATTAATTTATGCATGAAATATTTATTATTTAAAAACTGATCTGAAAGTTGGCTTAAAAATTCTTATTTAAATTCCAATCGCAGGGTGGCCGTTGGACCGGGAAATCGGGAATCTTATGAGACCTGGACATGACAGTGAATTTATTTATTGACCGAAATTTTACAAATTTATAGACAAAAATGTTCCACCTTAACATTTTTTTTATTTTAGATTTTAATTGTTAGGTGTACAATCTATTTTAAATGATTCTAAAATGCAGTTTTAAAGACTTATTCATTAATAATTAAAAGCGTTTTGAAATCGAATATTTCAGATGAAAAACATTTTTAGATGATCAACTGTGAATATAAATTAATAATGATTTTTAAACTTGAACTGTTCTTTGAGATTTAAAAAGTGAATAATATTTAATTTTACAAGACTATTCGAAATCAGAATTTTCAGTTTCTAACGTTAAAAATTATGAATACTATTTGAATTTGAAAGTCTTATTAGTTAAACAAATGTAAATGCCCGATTGAAACTTTATAAACTATTTTCAATTTTAAAATAACTTCAAAATAATACATTCATAATTGAAAGCTTTTATTAAATTTCACATATTATTTTAGTCTAAAATATTCTATTTTAAATCATTCAATTAAAAAAATTCTAATTAAGAGAAATAAGAATGACTTAATATTTATAAATATCTGACTGTTCATTTAAAATCAATAATTATAGTTAAATATTAAAAACTAAATTTTGAACGTTACATTTTAATTGTTCTATTAAGAAAAAATTTAATTTTTAAGTGAAATTTTTAAACTTCGATGTATAAATAACAATTGAATACACATTATTCTTTAAAAAAAATCAAGGAAGTTGAAGAAATATTGAAAAGTTTTGAAAAAATTCAAATTCAATTTAAAATTTGTAATAATTTGAAATAATTTAAACAAAGTGTCTACGCCTACCGACAAAATCCGGCTATTAATTAAAAAAATTTCGGTGTAAATGGCCCATGGCCTAATTTTTTGAAAAATGTAGATTTTGGCAGATAACGACAAAATTTTAAAGCTTTTTAAGAATTTTGAATGGCTTTAGAAGAATAAAAAACATTTCCTATGAAAATTGAAAATGATTTTTATTTTGAAAAGATAATATTGAGTGATTATTCAAAAAGATTTAGAAATATTTACAAAATTATTAAAAAATGAATGTGGAAGATTTGAAGGAAATTTGTTTAATTTGGCAGAATTGAAAAAAATTTTGAACAACATGTTTCAAGAAGATATTTCAAGCAGATGTTTCAAGAATTTCGAATAAGATTTGAAAGCATTTTCAAGATTTTTAACCATTTAAAATATAAATAATTTAATTTTTAATTTAAGAAATGTTCAGTTTATAGAAAAATGTAATAGTTTAATTTTTAATTTTTCTGGATTAAAATTACTTTAAATGATATAATTTAAACAAATTGTAATTCATTAATTGATTCTCCAATTTAGACTTTAGAGCATTGAAAATGTTAACGTGGATTTATATTTTTAGAACTGAATCTGAATCTTTGAACTCTAAAATTTATAAAAATTAAAAATTTTAGTTTGCAGTTTAACTGCGTTTATTTAAAAATTGTTCAGTTTAAAAGTGTTTTTAGCTTCCATTTTATACGTATTAATTATTGAGCATTTGAATCAGATCTAAATAAAAAATTATTGAATTTAAGAACTTTTAAACTTCAATTTTAAAATTCAAGAGTTCCACTTTGAGTGCTTTTATTTGCAGCTCATATTTTATTAATTCAAATGAAAAAAATGTTTTTGGATTAAAACGGCCACCATAAATCGTTTATTATTCGTATTCTTCTTATAATCTGGATAAAATTTGTCCGACCATAAATTAATTAAAGTTTATTTAAACTTTAATTCATTGAAACTTACACGAAATAGTGTTGTTTTTTTTTTAAACCTATTTGACAAAAGTTTGTTTTTACTCCATAATATGGAAATTCTATCAAAAACTATTTGTTTTTGATGAAGATTTGTTTTTAGTATTT
The DNA here is from genome assembly GCF_010883055.1 of Belonocnema kinseyi. Taxonomy (NCBI): domain Eukaryota; kingdom Metazoa; phylum Arthropoda; class Insecta; order Hymenoptera; family Cynipidae; genus Belonocnema; species Belonocnema kinseyi. Next base: position 46,716,651 of record NC_046663.1, read on the forward strand.
AATCATTGTTTTATACTTCACAAAAATATCGTAAAAACATTTTTATGAACAAGTTAATTTGCATCTTTAAAATTCTACCTACTCTTTCTAGTTTCAGTTTTGGACGCCAGGTGGCGAAATGATAGACCACCATTCCCAATAATATTAAAGGAATTCATGCAAAAAAGTCAAAATGAATATCACGGGGTTTTTGATTTCCAAATATATCAGAAAAAAAAAATTTTCGTCGAATTTTAAAAGGTTTAGAAATATTTCCACAGTCTTTAAGAAACTTAAAACATTTCAAGGGATTTTGAAAGATTTCAAGAGATTTCCAAAATTTCGGGGGGCTTTAAAGAATTTTGTAGGGTTTCTACAGATTTCTAGATATTTCTAGTGTAATTTGGAAAATAAATAAAATGAAATTTAAGGGGATTCGTAGGGATTTTAAAGATTTCAAGTAATTTTGCAAGGTTTCATTAATTATCCAACGAATTAAAGGGACTTCAAAGGCTTCTAGTTATTCAAACTTAAAAAAAAACTTCATTTAATAAGTTTTATTTAATTTATATTCAAGGTATTTCATATGATTTATACTTTTTTAAATGGATTTTTATGTTTTACAGAAATTTCAAGGATTGTAAGAGATATGTAAAATTCCAAAGAATTTTAAAGAATATTGAAGGATTTCTAAAGATGAAATATGTAATTATTATTATTTTTTCAATTCAAATATTTTCTTCAAAAGTAATGTTTTTTGGTAGAGGCTTAAACTCCTTTGTTGAAAATTCATCTTTCTGTATAGAAATTTCATCCTTTTGTATTTAAAATTAATTTTTTAAATTTGAAAGTTAACTATTAAATTTTTGTTTGAAAATGTATGGTTTTCAGTTTAAAATTGATGTATTTTGTTGAAAATTTGTATTTTTTGAGTGAAAATTCATCTTTTTGGTTGAAATTTGATTCAAAATTAAATTTTTCAACTGAAAATTTAACTACCCTGTTCGAATAATCCATAATTATAGTTGAAAATGTATCTCTTCAATTGAAATATGATTTTTTAATCGGAAAATTTAAATATGTAATTTATGGTTGAAAATTTGTTATATTTATTTGAAAATTCGTTGAAAATTTGTATTTGTTGGTATAAAATGAATCTTCTTTTTTTAAAAATCATATTTTTTCGTTGAAAATTTAACTTCTTGGTTCAAAGTTAAACTGCTTTATTACATTTTTTTAAGATTCGTGATTTTAGTTGAAAATTCATCTTTTTTGGTTGAATTAAACTATTTTGTTTTAAAAAATTTTATTTTGTTTTCAAAAATAATTTTTTAAACTAAGAATGTAACTATTTCATTTTAAAAACAACTACTTGCTTGAAAACATATTCTTTTCGGTAGAAAATTAATGTTCTGGGTTGAAAATTCATCTTTTTGGTTCAAAATTCACGAATTTGATTGAATTTTCGCCTTTTTTGGTTGATATATTTATTGTTACAATTTTTCGTCGAGAACTCATATTTTTTATTGAAAATCAACTATTTTGTTGAAAGTTGAACTGCTTTGTTAAAAACGAATTTTTTTGGTTTCAAAATGCATAATTTTTTCGTTTAAAATGTATCTTTTTTAATAGATGATTCAACTGTTTAGTTGACAATTCATGTACTTTGTCGAACTTTGTATTTTTTGCGTGAAAATTAATCTTTGTAAAAATTCATCTTTCTGGTTGAAATTTGATAGGAAATTTAATTTTTCAACTGAAAATTTAACTAACCTGATCGAATAATCCATCATTATAGTTGAACATGCATCTCTTCAATTGAAAATTGATTTTTCAATCGGAAAATCTAAATATTCAATTTATGGTTGAAAATATATCTTATTTATTTGAAAATTTGTATTTGTTGGTACAAAATGAATCTTCTTGTTTAAAAGATCATCTTTTTTCGTTGAAAATGCAACTTTATGGTTCAAAGTTAAACTGCTTTATCACATTTTTTAAGGTGCATGACTGTTGAAAATTCATCTTTTTCATTGAAAATGTAACTATTTTGTTTAAAAAAATTTTGTTTCTTTTTCAAAAATAATGTTTTCAACTGAAAATGTAACTATTCCATTTTAAAACCTTCAACTACTTGCTTAAAAACTTATTCTTTTCGGTAGAAAATTAATCTCCTCGATTAAAAATTCATCTATTTTGCTAAAATTACTTTATTTGTACTTGAAAGGTGGAAAATTTAGAGCGTTTCATGCTGAATTCTCCTATTGTCGTGAAAAATCACTCTATTTTCCCCTTTTGAGAGTATTTTATTATGTGAATTCTGCAATATTAAAATTAAAATTATTTTAATTCATAATATTCTGGTTTTCTAGTTCCTTTTGTAAAGCATTGAAATATAAATAAGGTAGTTAAGTTTCAAAGTTTTATTCAGCTTGTGATACAATGAATTAAAATTTGTCTCAATATTGCTTGTAAAATTTATCCGAGAAATTTTACCTTGATTTTCACCCTCGAATTCACCTATAGAATTTCACCTAATTTTGTAAAAGCAAGCCGACAAATGAAATGTTTAATGTAATCGAAATTTTGGAATATTAAAGGCCTCTTTTTGGGTGAACAGTAGTAATTTTTATTCACTTTTTAGCTTAAATTAGTCACTTTTCTATTTTTTAAAAGTAAATTAGTGTGTGACAGCCCCGTGTATTCCTTAGAAATATGCAACAGTCGACACTTCAAATTATCAAGTGCATCTGAATAATTTTGTTAATTGTCTTACGCTAATTTTATTAAGCCACGTGTCTATATGACCGCATGTGTCGAAAACATGCAATATTGAAAGAGTAACATTAGTCTTTCGCAAGGCACTCAGAATCATTGATCGAGATGGGTATCTTTTTAATTTTTTTGCAGAATTTTTACAAGAACGAGTTCAATCGAAAAGAGATGTACTTGCGTTATATTTATAAACTTCACGATCTACACTTAGCTGCTGAAAATTATACTGAGGCTGGATTCACGATGAAATTATATGCTGATCAGTTGGGCTGGGGATCCAATGTTCTGATTGCAGCGCACAATCATCAGCAGGAACCAGAGTGGCAGCGAAAAGAGTTGCTCTACCATCAAATCATTCATTATTTTGATCGTGGTAAATGCTGGGAAAAGGGTATACCCCTTTGCAAGGAATTGGCTGTTTTATACGAGACTGGATTGTACGATTACGCGAAATTGAGTCAGATACTGAAAACGCAAGCCAAATTTTTGGATAATATACTTACGCAACTGCGTCCGGAACCTGAATATTTTAGAGTTGGCTTCTATGGATTGAGTTTTCCTCTTTTTGTGCGGGTACGCTGAATTACTTATAATTTACCCTGCTAATATCTCTGCAATGGAAGTGTTTCTTGGTGACAAATTCAAAATAAGTTTTACTCTTTTTCATGTTTCAGAACAAATTATTCATTTATCGTGGGTTAGAGTACGAAAGGATAGGTGCTTTTACACAGAGACTTCAAACTGAATTTCCAAGCGCACAAATTTTGACGAAAAACGCGCCACCTGACGAGAGTATCCTGACATCAGAAGGACAATGTGAGTCTGTGCTTTTTTCGTAACTAAGTTGAAAATTAAAACCAATTCAATAACTACTAAGGGGCAGGTCATAAAGTACGTTACCGATCTGAGAAGGGAGGGGGCATCGTTCCAGAAACTATGGTGATTGTACGAACTTAGATCACGTTTAACAGGTTTCCTGATGATGAATTTGAACCGAGGGACTAATTACTCCTGAAATATTGTCTAAATTCTCTCTTCAATCTTATGATATGTCATGGAATCCTTTTTAATCCCATGTAATCTCAAGCAATCTGTACACAATTTCGTAAATTTCCATCCACTACTTGCATTCTCATGCAAATCCCTTGTTATCCCATGCAAAATTGATGCAACCCCATTCAAACTCAAGAAAATATCGGGAATTATTAAGCAATCCCTTTTTATTCCATGAAATCTCAATGCAACCCCATGCAATTTCTATAAAATCTCAAGCAATCTTTATAACATTTTGTTTTCAATCTCAATGAAATCCCTTTGAATTTCATTTGCAATCTTATGCTACCGTGTGCAATCTCTATAAAATCTCGAGTAATTGGTATTGGGATCAGAAATCTTGAGGGCACCACTAGTGGCAAAAGCAATATGGCCGGCGACAGTAGGTAGATGTCTCATAAGGCTCATGTTAAAACATTTAAAATTAGTCTTAAACCTTAAAAATTAAAGTAACAATAGCTCAAATTTGTGATTTCATAAAATCTACACCGGCATGTAGAAACTTCGTAGAAGGAGAAAGAATTTTATATGCATGACACCTTCTATTTTGCGGAAAAGAGGCGGAAAATAAAACTTCAATTTTTATTATTGCACTTTGTTTGCAAACTTCGAATTTAAAAACTCTTGTTGTCTAAATAATAAATTCTTCAATTTTTTTCACTCATAAACATTTAAAATTGCATATTAACTATCGAAATTTCAATGTAAAATTTAATTTATATCAGCTTGAAATGAGAAATCAGCAGTAACTTTTTTTTAAATATGAGGTTATTTACATTTCAGAAAAACCGAACAGTTTCATGCTTTCGAGCAGTAGAAGAGCAACCAAACACACGACAAAACACTTCGCTCTTCGATTTTTGTGGGAAAAACTCCATTGATAAAGTTTGATTTATTTTATTTGTAACTTTTTATTTTTTTGCCGGTTTCACTGTAAAAAACACTCTAAAATCTTTAGAAAAATTATTTTCGTATATTCGTCTATTGAGAATGGTGGTATACCATTCCGCCACCTGGTGTTCGAAAGTAGAACTAGAAAGAGTAGGTATAAGTTTAAAGGTGTATATTAATTTTCGCATAAAAGTGTTTTTACGATAGTTTATGGAAGTATAAAACAATGTAAAGTTCAAAGATTTAGTTCTAAAAATGTAATTCCACGTTATCATTTTCATAACTCGAAAATCTAAATTGAAGAGTCAATCAATGAATTTGTAAAATTTTCAAAATGATATCATTTAAAGCAATTTTAAGCCAGAAGCATCAAAAATTGGACGATTAAATTTTTTTATAAACTGAACACTTCTTAAATTAAAAGTGAAATTATTTATATTTTCAATGTTTAAAAAACCCTTAAAATGCTTCCAAATTTTATTTGAAAATATTGAAAGAACTGCATGTTGTTTACATTTTTTTGTATTATTTTTTAAATCATTTCAGAACTTCTAAACATCCTTTAAAATTAATCTTGTTTTTTATTATTTTTTGTTAAATTCTGCCAAATTAAACAAATTTCCCTAAAATCTTCCACATTCATTTTTGATAATTTTGTAAATCTTTCTCAACCTTTTTGAATAATCACTCAAAATTATCTGTTAAAAATAAAAATCATTAACAATTTAAATAGGAAATGGTTTTTAATCTTCTGAAGCCATTCTAAATTCTTAAAAATCTTTTAAATATATTGTTCGAAGTCTGCAAAAATATCTATTTTGGCGGTACACGCACGTAGAATGTCATGTGTTTAAGTGTTATTTATACATCGAAGTTCAAAAATTTGACCTACAAATGAAATTTTTTTATATAGAACAATTAAAATGTAACGTTCAAAATTTAGTTTTTAATATTTAACTATAATCAAAGATTTTAAATAAACAGTAAGATATTTCTAAGTATTAAGTATTTCTTATTTTTGTTAATTAAAATTTTTTTAATTGAATGGTTTAAAAATGGAATATTTTAGACTGAAATAATATTTGAAATTGAATAAAAGCCTTTGACTGTGTATGTATTATTTTGAAGTTATTTTAAAATTGAAAATAGTTTATAAGGTATCAATCGGGCGTATACATTTGTTTAACTAATAAGACTTTCCAATTGAAATAGTTTACATAATTTCTAACATTAGAAGCTGGAAATCTTAAAATTGCGAACTGATGTCGAATCTTCTTGTAAAATTAATTATTATTCACTTTTTAAGTCTTAAAGAACAGTTTAAATTTAAAAATCATTATTAATTTATATTCACAGTTGATCAACTTAAGACTATTTATAAAGACTTATTTTTAGTTTCCAATAAATATTTTTAACTCCGCAACAAAAATCGTTAAAACACTTTTATGCAAAAATTAATGTACAACTTTAAAATCGTATCTATTCTTTCTAGTTCAGATTTTTGTCACCAGGTGGCGTATCGCAGTTTAACCATTCCCAATATTTCTCGTCAAAATTTACCTACGCTCAGGGCTTTCCGATTCTGTCACCAGGTGGCGCATTCAAGTTCTTCAGAACCCTATGAAATTTCGTTTGCAATTTCATGCAATCCAGTTGAATCTTAAGCAATCTCATGCATTCCTTTTCAATCTTTTGTTATCCCATGAAAAGTCGAAGAAACTCCAAGCAATATCTACAAAATCTCGAAATATTTGTATAAAGTGTTGTTTGTAATCTCATGCAACTCCCTGGAATCTTAAGCAATCTCATGCAATTCCTTTTTATTCCATGCAAATGCAATGCAACCCCATGCAATCTCTATAAAATCTCAAGTGATCTGTATCAAATTTTGTTTGCAATCTCATGCAGTAGTGCTGAATATTTAGTAATCCCATGCAATTCCTTGTTATTCCATGAGAACTCTATGCAATCTCTATCAGATTTCAAGCAATCTGTATTAAATTTCGTTTGCAATATTATGCAGTCCAGATTCCTATGCAATCCTTCAACCTTTTGGATAAAACTTCATCTTTCTTGATTGAAAATTTAATTTCTTCAAAACCTCTTTTTAAAAATTCGTCATTATGGGGCAGAAAATTCATCTTCTTTGTTGAAAATCTATTTATTTGTTTGAGGATTCAACTATTTTGTTAAAAAATCATCTTTTTCGTTGAATTCACCTGGTTCAAAATTCGCTTTTCTTATGTTAAAAAGTGATTTTTTAAACAGAAAACTTAACTATTCCTATTTTGACTGAAAACTTAGTTTTTGTTGACAATTCAACTATTTGATTGAACATATGTGTATTTTGTTGCAAAATCGGCTTTGTTTGTATAAAATTTGTTGAAAAATCAACTGTTTTGTAAAAAACCTTATTTTTTTGTTTGAAAATTCAACTGCTTTGTTGAAAGTTCATCTTTTAAGGTAGAAAAGTCATCTTTCTTGGTTAAAAATGAACTTTTTTTGGTTAACAATTCGACTTTCTTCGGAAGAACTTGTCTTTTTGGTTGAAAATTCAACTTGTTGGATCCAAATTCGTCTGTGCAATTTGAATCTTCTTTGTTTCAAAACTCGGCCATTTGGTTCAGAATTATTCTTTTTAGGTTGAAAATTCATTTGTTTGGTTAGAAATTCCATTGTTTTGTTGAAACTTTAATTATTTTTTTGAAAATTCTAGTATTTTATAATAAGCCATATTTTTCGGATGAAAATTCAACTGTCATGTTAAAAGTTCATATTTTATGAAAGAAAACTCATCTTTCTTGGTTGAAAATGAACTTTTTTGATGGAAGTTAAAATGTTCCCTTGAAAAATCCAATTTTCTTCTGAAAAATTTGTCTTCGTTTGAAAATTGGACTATTTGGTTCAAAATGTATTTTTTTTTGGTTCCAAATTAATCATTTTGGTTAAATACAACTATTTGGTTGAAAGTTAAACTATCCAATTTTTACTCTAAAAAATTGGCCTTTTTTATTTGAAAATTGGTCTATTTGGTTGAAAATTCATCTTTTATTGTAGAAAAGTCATCTTTCTGTGTTGAAATGAACTTTTGTTGAAAATTCAACATTCATGGGTTATAAATTCAATTATTTAAATGAAAATGCAACTTTTTTGGTTATCTTTGAATCTTTTTTTGTTTGAAAATTTAACGATTTGGTTGAAGATGCATTTTTTAGGTTGAAAATTGAACTATTTTGTTCAAAGTTTAATTATTTTGTTGAAAATTCAACTGCTCCTCAACAGCACTCAATATTTTAGGAATGTTGCAACAATATGAAGAGAAAATCGTGCCTAAGAATTGTATTATTTTTTAGATCCAACTGCGAAAACTGTGTTAATAATAGAGATCATCTTCTCCCTTTTCCCGTTTGGAAAACAATAGTTGAATTGTTGAAAATTCATCTCTTTTGGTATAAAAGCCTAATAAACTAGCCCCAAATTGGTAACGTGCAGAATTCCTGAAATTCTGCACGTTCTGAATTCATAAAAAAGAAAAGAAAAAAATTATTATTTTTGGACAAAAATAAAAAAGACGAAAGAAAAATGAGAAGATAAACATACCAAATCGCCTTCCTTCTCATTTCTTAAATTTCTTTCGACTTTTTTATTTTTATTATTATCAAAACACAATAAAAATTATTTTTAAAAAATAATGATCAACGTTTTGGCACCCATACAGCACCCTCATCAAGGCGAAATAAATGAACAAAAAAAAATTGAGCAGGCATGAACAGCAATGAAACCTTGATGCTCTCTCCCCAATACCCTAGAATCAAGTATGAGTGGCGAAACGTAGGTGATGATTTTTACAAATGCTTTTTTATAGTGATTTTATAATAATAATTATAATATTAATAATAATAAAAAAGACAAAAGAAATTTAAAAAGAGAAGGAAGGGAATTTGGTTGGGTGCCTTCTCATTTTTCTTTCCTCTTTATTTATTTTTGCTAAAAAAATAATGTTTTTCTATTTTCGGAAATTTTGTTATCTTTCTTTGAATTGCAATAGGAACATTTTATGGCGGTTGTCCAAATTTGGTAGTTGAATTCTCTTTTTTATTTTCAAGAATTGTGCACAATTAATTTGATTATTGAACGTGAAATGAGATTTTAAATTTAATTTAAATCTTATTTAAATTTCTTAAATTAAAAAATTGGTAACGTAGTTTATGTACTGCCCCCAAGGTATCCGAGTTAATGACTTTTAATTCCAATTTAGATATACAAATTTGCAACGTGAAGCCAATACCTGAAGAAGGAAGCCTGGGCTCGGGCGCGATAGATGTTCCTGACCGCGTAATTGCTTTCTATCTTGTCAACGATGTACGACGATTTACATTTGATCGACCAATGCATCGAGGGCAAGTTGATCGCGAGAATGAATTTAAATCCCTCTGGATTGAACGCACAACGCTGATAACAGAAGCTAAATTACCCGGCATTCTCCGATGGTTTGAAGTGATAGACAAGCATTCCGAACTTTTGGCGCCAGTCCAATTCGCATGCGAAACTATGCAGAGTGTGGAAAGAGAACTGAGAAGATTAATCGCACAGTACACGGCAGAGCCAAATAGAAACATCAATCCATTTAGCATGCGTCTGCAGGGAATTATTGACGCTAATGTACAGGGCGGAATAACAAAATACCAGGAAGCATTCCTGACTGCAGAGTTTGCGCGACAAAATCCCGATATGGTGCCACATGTTAATCGCTTGAAAAATTTGATTCTTGATCAGATGAGCGTTTTGGAATCAGGTTTGCATCTTCATGGGAAAATCGCCCCGGCAGGCTTACAGTCTTTGCATAAAAGGTTGATTGAAAGATTTGATCAGCTGAAATTAGGGTTAGGACCTCTGACTAAACAGCGCTTAGTCCATCAAGATAGCATTATAAAGTAAGTATGAAACTCTAAGAAACACGTAGTCAGGGCTCGGTCTTTTTCTACTTTTTTTCGAATTTTTTAAAAGAAAAATGCAACCTTTTTTCTCTTAGAAGTTTGCTATTGGGAATGGTAGCCTACCATTTCACCACCTAGTACCGAAAACTGGAACTAGGAAGAGTAGGTAGTAGAGTTCTTAAATTCCCGAGAATTTAATATTTTTATTGTTTAGGTTATATCAGCGGTTGAATATAAATTATTTTCTAGCTCAGACATAATCAGGAATTTAAAATATTCAAAGTAGTAGCTCATTAATTATTTAACACTGTTAGACTGAAACTCTAACCTCAAAATTTGATTGCCTCGCATTACTTAATAAATACCACGAAGTAGAATAAGAAGACCCTACTCCCAGAAAACGACGCGTGACATTTTCAAAATTCTCTGATTTTTCGACTAATTTTTCACTTCAAATAATTAATATTCAAATACCAGCATTTTAATCTTATGATATTTATACCATAGAATATTTTATAAGTGGAATAAAACAGTGTTTCATATGCAAATTTTCAAATGCATTATATTATTTCAATAAAAAAAAGTCACAGTTTATATTTTAATAAAAAAAATAATGAAATTTATAGAAGAAAAGAAAAGAATTTTAAAACCAAAAAGACGAATTTTCAACAAATAAAGATTTATCACTCAAAAAATAAATCAAAGTTTATCTAAATTATTGAACCTTCAAACCAGAAGAAAAAATTTTCGTTAGAAAAATTCAATTTTCAAACAAAAAAAGATGATTTTTCAACAAAAAATTAATTTTCCACGAAACTGATGCATTTTTACTCTAAGAAAAATGAAATTTCAAACTAAATAATAACTTTTTTTACAAAAAAAACGCATATTTTTAACTAAAAGATATAAATCTTAAAAAATGGAAAAATTCCAATTTCTGTCAAAAAATGAATTCTTAACAAAAAAAAAAAGAAGTATTTTCCACTAAACAGTTAAATTTTCAACCAAACATAAGCCTTCAATAAAAAAATTCACAATGTAGTTGAACTTTGACCCAAGTAGTTGAATTTTCAATTAAAAAAGTTAAATTTTCAACAAGATAATTAAACTTTTAACCAACGATATAACTTTTCAACATAAAATATAAATCTTTAGCAAAAAAAGTGATTTCTTAACAAAGCATTTCTACCAAATGTTTAAAACAAATTAGTTGAATTATCAACCGAAGAAGAACGATTTTTAAACAAAAGTGAAATTTTCATACAAAAAATGAAATTTCTTCTATAACAGATGAAGTTTTTAATCAAAAAGATCAATTTTCAACAAAATAGTTGAATTTTCTATTGAAAACGATTGTGGTCGAGTTTCCATGATCAAACTGTGAATTTTTTAACAAGAAATAATTTTCTACCAAAAAAATTGAATTTTCAATCCAAAAAGACGAAGTTTTAACCAAAAAGAATGACACTTTAACAAAATTGTTGAATTTTCTAGCAAATCGTTGCATTTTAAATAAAAAAATATGAAATTTATTTTAAAGCAGCAGAATTTTTTACTACAAAAAAAGTTGAGTTTTGGCTTAATTTCCAGCAAAACAGTTGTATTTCTATCAAAAAAAGATTTAATTTCTGCTAAAGCAGGTAAATTTTAAAATAAAAAAGACAAAATTAAAAAAAAAGTTGAATTTTCATCCGAAAAGTAGACGAAAAAATGCAATTTTTACATAAAAGTGTGTTTACGATTGTACTATGATATTTAAAACAATTATTAAATAATTACTAAAAACAAATCTTCGTCAAATTTATTTACTTTGAGTTTATTTTTACTTCAAAAAAGTCCATTTAAATTTATAATCTGTTTAAAATCACAACACATAGTAGTAATTTTTTTTTAGAAAAATATTTTTGTCAAAAAATGTGTTTTTTCAGCGTATAAGATGTAAATTCTATCCTTTGTTTCCGAGAATGAATTATTTTTACTATCCAATAAATAGTTTAAATTAAAAAAAAAGTTAAAACACTTTTATGCATAAATTAAAATGAATCCTTAAAATTGTACCTATTCTTCCTATTTCGGATTTTTGTCACCAGGTGGCATATCGTAGTTTAACCATTACCAATACTCAGTTTCAATTTCAATCACAATGAAACTTTTGAAATTGAAATTGAAAACGAGAAAAATTATATAATTTTAATTAAGAAAATTAAAAATTGAATAATTTCTCAATTAAAGCTTTATAACTATAATTTTTTAATTATTAGTGTTTAAAATTTCTTATTGCGGGAATCCGCTTTCAAAGTTTTAATTTTTTTTCAAATTCAATTATATACTTCACACTCTCTCTCCTGTTGCTCTTTTTTCCTTGTTTAAAGAATTCGTCTTTTTCTGATTGTTTCCAGTCACGTTCCCTTTCCCCGTCTTTTTCTGTTTATTTATCTTTTAAATCTTTTCTGTGTTTAAGGGACAACTATTTTCTAAAAAAATCGTCTTTTTGGGTAAAAAGTTAATCTTCTTTGTTGAATATTCATATATTTAGTTAAAGATTCAACTTTTTTTCACAAATCGTACGTTTTCAATGAATTCAACTGGTTGAAAATTCGTTCCTTTTTTGTTAAATGGTCATTCTTTCATCTGACAATTTAACTATTCTATTTTTGGTTGTAAATTTATCCTTTAGAAGTTAAAAATTCAACTATTTGATAGAAAATTAATGTAATTTTTTGGATCATTATCGGGCAAAAAATTAAACATTTTTGTTAAAAATTCATCTTTTTAGATGAAGATTCAACTATTTTGCCAAAAATTCGACTTATTAAAAATTATTTTAATTGTTTAAACTTAAAATTTATCAATTCTATTTTTTGGTTAAAAGATTCTATTTTGTAGTTGAAAATTCATATTTGTTGAATTAAAAATAAACTGTTTTGTTAAAACATTCGACTTTTTAGCTTGAAAACTTAACTCTTTTGTTGAAAATTCGTCTTTTATGGTAGAAAATTAATATTCTTTGTTGCATACTCATATATCTAGTTGAGGATTCAACCTTTTTGTTAAAAATTCGTATTTTTTCGTTGAATTCAACTGGCTAAAAATTCCTTCCTTTTTTGTTGGAAAATAATATTTTCATCTGAAAACTTAACTATTCCAGTTTGGTTCGAAAATATATCCTTTAGAAGTTGAAAACACTACTATTTGTTTGAAAATTAATGTATTTTGTTAAAAATTAATTTGTTTGGCAGAAATTTAATCTTGTTTGTTAAAAGTTTATATGTTGTAGCTGAAAACTCCACTATTTGGATTGAAACTCATCTTTCTAAATTGTAAATTAACTTTCTTGTTGAAAAATTCGACTGTCTTCTAAAAAAATTTCTTTTTGCTTAAAATTTCTTTTTTAATACCAATAAAGAAGTCCAAATATTTCTTGTTGAAAATTTTTTCTTTTTGGTTACAAATTTGACTATTAGGATGAAAATTTAATTATTTTTTCGAAAATTCATCTTTTATTGGAAATTACTCTTTTATGATAGAAGTAATCTTTTTGGTTGAAAATGAACTTTTTTAAAGTTCAACGATTTGGTCATGTTCGCAAGCGATGAATGAAACTATTAGCCTAATTTTTTTTTGAAAATTAAGATATTTTTTTGAAAATTCGTATTTTTTAGTTGGATTAATCTGTTGTTTTTTTTTATATTGAAAAGTAAAAACCTTTTTAGATAAAATATCAACTATTATATATATATATATATTAATCATTAATGTATTTTTGTTGAAAATTCAACTGCTTTGCTAAAAATGCACTTTTTTAAAATTAAACATTGCTCATTTTAATTGAAAATTTACCTCTTTGTTAAAAATTTTACCTATTTAGTTAAAAATTCGTCTTCTGTTGTTCAATTCAACTATTTTTGATCTAAAATAAAAATCTTTTGGTTGAAATATCAACTATTATTTTTTGTTACATATTCATTTTTATGGTTGTAAATTTATCGACTTTGTTGAAAATGGAACTACTTGATTAAAAACTTTTTTTTCAATTCAGCATTTTAATTGACATCTTTATTAAAATTGTACGTAATTTTTTTTAAATTTGTATTTTTGTGTTGAATATCGAACTTTTTTTTTAGAAGATTCGTCTTTTTGGTTACAAAGTTCAACAATTTTGCGGAAAAGTCAACTAATTGGTTCAAAATTAACTTTTTGGTTGAAAAATCCTATTTTTAGTTTGTAAATTTTACTGTTTTGTAGAAAATTCTTCTTTTTGGGTGGAAAGTTCGACAATTTGGTGTATATTTTTCTTCTCTTCTGACTAAAAAGTCTTTCTTGGTTGAGGATTATCTCTTTAGTTGAAAATATAACTCTATTATTACAATTTCTTTTTTTGTTGTTGAAATATCAATTTTTTGCCTTCAATTTTTAACAGTTTTAGGTTTGAAAATTCGATAATTTTTAAGAAAATTCGACTGTTTGGTAAAAATTATTTTTTGTTGGTTCAATTTTTTATTATTGGGTTGTAACTTTAACTGTTTTGTAAAAAAATCATTTTTTTCAGATTTTGAAAATTCAACAATTTGATTGAATTTTTTTTTTCTCGACAGAAAAATCTTTTTTAGTTAAAAAAACAAGTATATTGTTGAAAATTCGTGTTTCTGGTTTGAAAATTCATCTCTTTGGTAGAAATTTAACTTTTTTGGTTGAAATTCAAACTATTACATTTTTTGTTCAAAATTTATATTTTTGGTAGAAAATGTAACTACTTGGCTAAAAGTTGAACAACTTTCTCAAAATTCATTTCTTCGGTTAAAAATTCATCTCTGTTTGGAAATTCGTCCCTTTGGTTGACAATTAATCTTCTTGATTAAAAATTCATCGTTTAGGTTGAAAATTCAACTATTTAGTTGACAATTCAGTATTTGTACTTAAAACATTAAGAAACTGAAACATTCCAATTTGAATTGAATATTAGTAACTATATTAATGTTATTTAAAAGACGTCATTACCATATTATCGTGAATAATCCCCTTATTTTGTCTGTTTCTAGCTCGTTTAGGAAATATTTGAAATTGGTATCATCAAAAAGAATCTCTTTTTTTTTTTAAAGCGTCTTATTTTCCAATATTTCAAATTTCAGTTTATAATTCTTAAAAAATGAATCAAAACCATGTAAAAAGGAGGAGGGGGGTAGAAAATTGAATTAAAATTCTCGATTTTTGGGATTTTTTCAAATTTATGGTGGAATATGGTCGACACAGGGTGGCCGCTGGACCGGGAAATGACCAGGAATGTAGTTCTTGAAAATTTTTACAAATTTTTAGAAGAAAAATATGTCCAAGCTCGATTTCAACAGTTTTTAAAATAATGAGTTAAATTGATATCTTTTTTAATTATGATATCATTCAGTTTACAATGCATTATTAAAAAAATCTTTTACTTGAGAAATTCTTCATTTTGGGTTTTTATTTTTAAGCGTGTATTTGTCATTTAAAGAATTTTAAAGTGTAGTCTTGAAGACTTACACAATTAAAAATTAAAATCGTTTGAAGTTGAGAAATTTTGATTAAAAAAAAACATTATTATTTTATCAGCTGTAAATATAAATAAATGAATAAATCATTTTTAAAATGGATTTGTACCCTAAGTATTAAAAACAGGACAATAATGTATTTGATAAAACTTTTCTAAATTCATTAAAAGTTTAAGAATTTCCAGATTGTTACTGTTTCAGTTTGAAAGGCTTAGTCATTAAAAAAATGTAAATGTGCGATTGAAACTTTATAAAGTATTTTTAATTTGAAAAATAACTGAATAATAATATATTCGTGATTAAAGACTTTTATTAAATTAAAAATATTGTTTCAGTGTAAATTATTCACTTTTTAACCCATTTAATTTGAAATTTTTTATTTAAAAAAAAGAAGAATTATTTATACAGAAAGCTTTGAATCATTAAAATTGCAGAAAACTTTTCAACTCTTAACGTTAAAATTATTTTTTTAGGATTTTTAAGCATATTTGAAAATGAATAGATTTTTCCCTACAATTTTTAGGAAATGCTGCAAATATGTTTTTAACTTTAATATCTTCCAGCGTCTTTTTTGGGAATTCTGGAAATCTCTTAAAATCTTTTGAAATATTATGTTAAAATAATTTAAAAAAATGAAAAATGATTTAAAATGTTCCTAGGAATAATAAGAAAATGTTTTTATTCTTTTGGGGCCTTTCACAATTCTTAAAAAGCTTCTAAATTTTTTGTTTGAAAACTGCGAAAATCTACACTTTGTTTTTATTAGGTTGTGAGTATTTGCACGGAAGTTTCGGTACGAAAAGTCAAATTTTGTCGGTACACACACTTCGTTTAAATTATTTGATATTATTTCAAGTTCGAAATTAATTTTAAATCTTTTTAAAATTTCTAAATAACTCTTAAAATTACTCTAATTTTTTCTACAAGTAATGAGTGTTCAATTGTTATTTATAAAACCAAATTTGAAGGACATTTTTTTTAATTCGCAGGATTTTCCACAAACTGTAGGACAAATTTAATTAATTTTAAAAGTTATGTAGAAGGTTTGAAATAATTTCAAATATAATTTTAAGTTGAAAATAATTTAAAACAACTTCTAGATTTCACAAGATTTTGAAATAAAATTTTAAAGCTTTTCAAGGATGCTTTAACTATTTAAAATTAAAATAATTTAACTTTCGATTTAAACAAAATAAAAATTTTTTAAATGTTTCTAGCCTAAAAGAACCTATTAATGTAATTTTGAAGATTTGTTGATTGATTCTTTAATTTAGAGTATTGAAAATTTTAAAGTGTATCTGCATTTCATTTAAAACTGTTCAATTGAAAAGTGTTAGTATCTTCCATTTTTCACGTGTAAGTTATTGAGTATTTGAATACAAAAATGGTTGAATTGAAAAATTTTAAAACTTCAATTAAAAAAATTCTAAAATCAAGAGTTCCACTTTGAATGCTTTAATTTGTTGTTTATTTTTTATTACTTTAAATGGAAAAATATTTAGAAAAGAATTCGATTTTTTCAATTTTATTGACCGGGAATAATGTTTGCGAATCGGGAAAAAACCGGGAATTTTTTTCTTTGGTAATATTTCAATTTTTACTTGCAGTTCTCCTCTACCTCCACTTCCGATCAGTGAAAAATATCGTCCAATCACCCTGGAAACTGCTGGGTGTCGAACGTCGTCACAAACGGATAGCGACGGAATGCCGGAGGATGAAGGATTTTACACCAAAGTTGATGGTGGTCCACCGCCAATTCCTCAAAGGGAAGGTCGACCACGATCTGTTGGTTACGGCACAACTCCGCAAAGACCGACACATCAGAGAACACTCAGCAAACCGTTGAGCCCGAAGCTTCCACTGAGACATTCTTTACCTACTCCGACCGATGGCGGCGATCAGACCAATGTCAGGACTTCTTGGACTGAGTCGGGATCTGAAGCGGCGCCGCCACTACCACCAAGAGGTTGCAGTAAGAACATAATAATAAACTAACAAAAAATTAATGTCAACTTCTACGGGTGGGTGGTCACTAGATCGGGAAATCGGGAATTTTTTGAGACCGGTAAATGACAGTGAATTTTTATTTTGACTGGGAATTTTACAAAATCGTAGAAGAAAAATCTGTCCACGTTCGATTTTCACAGTTTTTAAATAATTAGTGGAATTTTTCTGTTTTTCAATTATGCTATTATTTAGCTTACAATGCGTAATTCAAAATTTTTTTACTTTAGAAAATTTTTCATTTAAAATTTGTATTTCTAAGCTTACATTTTTAATTTAAAGAATTTTTAAATGCTTTCTCTAAGACTTGAACAAATAAAAAATAAAAGCATTTGATGTTGAAAAATTCGGATAAAAAACATTTTTATTTAATAAATGAATACATTTTTTTTAATTTATCTGTACTTTAAGTAATAAAAAGTGAACAAAAACAATTTGACAAAACGATTTTAAACCAGTTAAAAATTTATGAATTTCCAGATTTTAACGTTAAAATTTAAGCGGTTAAAAGATTAAAAATTATCATACAAATTTCAGAAAGTTTTCCTAAAATCTTCTAGAATCTTTTTTGAAAATTTTTTTTAAATCTTTGAAAAACTTTTTAAATATTCTCTTCAAATAATTTTTCAAAATGAAAAGTTATTTTTAATTTTCCTAGGAATCTTAAGAAAATGTTTTTACTCTTTTGAAGTCTTTCACAATTCTTGAAAAGAATCCAATTTTTTGGTTTAAAATCTGCGAAAATCTACATTTTGTTTTATATTAGGCTATTATTTCAAGTTTTACATTAACTTTACATATCCAAATTGTAAAGAAATTTTCTAAAATTTGCAGGAAAAAAATTTCAAAATAATTTTTAATTTTTAACCAATTTAAAGCAACTACTAGATTTTTCAAGATTTTGAAATAAATTTTTGAAGCTTTCTAAAGATGTTTCTAGCTTAAAATTCCTTAAAATTATATAGTTTGGAAAATTTTAAAGTTCATTGATTGATTTTTTTAATTTAGAGCATTGAAAATGATAACGTGGATATACATTTTCTTATATTAAAAAATGTTAGTACCTTCAAATTTATACGCGTAAATTATTGAGCATTTGAATACAACATTTTTTAATTAAATACTTTTAAGTTTCAAATTAAAAAGTTCAAAATTTAACAGTGACACTTTGAGTACTTTCATTTGCAGCTCAGTTTTTATTACCTCAAGTGGAAAATTTTGTAGCTTTAGGGTTCCATTTTTTAAATTTCATTGACCGTAAAAATGTTTGCGAACCGGGAAAACACCATCTAGTCCTTTTAAATGTCACTTGATCTCACATGATATGATACTTATTGATCATATATTTATCGTCTTTAAAATCTCTATATTTTCAATTTAAAATTATATTTTGAATGTGTAATTCTTTTTCTTTATTCATAATGTATCCCCAAAGGGTTTACATGAGTTTCATTCCTTACAGTCTTTCCACTTATATCTATATTTTTTCCATCTTATCCTTTCTATATATACAATTATTTACAACTATTTACATAAGTCTTATATCTAGTTCATTATCTCTATTTCCTGCGATAGCACAATTTAGGACTTATTAGCAAACGAGTGAGCGAGCGAACGAAATCGAGAGTGCAAGCGAGAGAGAGAGAGAGCCTGAGAACGCAAACGCATCTTAGTCTGCTTAACTTTTACCATACCATTACTTACAATCTTTACGCTTCTAATCTAAGCGACTACCGTTTCCTTTCACTTTTTTTTATATCTCCATTTGCCTTTTTTCACATGCATTCTTTCATTTTCTCTCATTCGCTCCTCTAGCACCTTCCAACTCCTTCATCCATTCTTCTCCTAATCCATTCTCCCCTAGAATCTTAACCACATTCTCTTGCCAGCTTCCTTTATCTTCCATTCCTCTCCTACATCCTTCCCATACATACTCCCATGTTTCCTCCTCCCATTCACATATTCTACACTTTCTGTTCTCTTCTTTTTCCCAGTACATCCCCTCCCTTACATCGTTTCTCAATCTGAATCTTGCTATTCTGGTCCGCCTTCTCTCTCCCCATCCCTTTTCTAAATACTTTGGTACACCTTCCTTTTTTATTATCTTATACCATTTATTGTATTTTGATTCCTCATCATCCCCGATCTTTCTATTAATTATCTTTCCCTCTCGTTTTTTTCCAGTTCTTCATAGTTTACTTCAGTCCCGTATTCTATTTCTCTATCATTAAAGTACTACCTCCTGTCTTCTTTCCATCTCGTTAATTAGATCGCCCTCCTTCTCCTCTCTTCTGCCTCCATCAAACACTTTTTCACCATCTCCCCTCCATTTCCCTCCCTCAGCTTCTTCTCAAATTTCCATGCCCTCTTTCCCGCTCTGATACTTAACTTATCCCTTTGAGCTTCTTCTCTCACCATGTATCCTGGCGTCCTCCAGTCTACCCCTAGTGTCAACCTTATATACCTTTCTTGTAAACTCTCGACATCTTCCCTTTCTTTCCATCCCCATATCTCTGCTCCATAACCTAATACTGGCCATACCAGCGTATCAAATAATCACATTCTCCTTCTCCGATTTTTTTTAACCTTCTTTTTCCTATTCCCCACATCTGTTTCATTACCATTGCTGCTTTTTTTTTATCCTTTCTCTTATATGAGCTGTATGATCTCCATTCGTTTGCAAGATATATCCCGAACATTTATACTTTTTTACTTCTTCTAACTTTATTCCCTCCCATATCCCTGTCCATTTTTTCTTCCTTCCCCTTCCATTTCTAAACCTCATTATCTTTGTCTTTTCTAAATTTACATTCAGCTTTTTCCCATCTAAGTATTTCTCTAATCCTGTAAATAATCCCGCCATACTTTCTTCATCCTCTGCCATCAACACTATTTCGTCTGCATTTGCCAGTGTATATATCTTTTCCTTACCTATCCTAACTCCGTCCCAACCTTTTCTCCTCATTTCTTCTTCCAAGTCTGATATTAATAAATTAAATAAGAGTGGGCTCAAAGGACATCCTTGTCTCACACCTCTCACCAACCAGAAACTATCTCCTACCTGCTCTCCTACCTTCACCCTGCTTTTTGTCTCTCTAAAAATTTCTGATACTCTCTTTATATCTCTCTTTATACTCTCTCTTATCCCCTTATTTACCATAACTTTTTCTATCTTGCCTCGGTCTAATGAGTCGAACGCCGCCTTTAGGTCAACGAATATTGCTATCATTGCCCCTTTTTCCCTTTTAATTCTCTTATTTACTAGATAGTTCAGAACATAGGTGTTGTCCATTACCCCCATTCCTTTTCTAAACCCTGTCTGATTCGGTGACTCTATCTTTTTTTCTTCAACTTCTATCTTCAATCTCTCTGACAAAATAGTTATATATACTTTATATAGTGTTGGCATCAACGTCACCCCCCCCCCCCATAATCTTTAACCTTCTCTCCTTTTCCTTTCTTTACTATTGGTATAACTACTCCTTCTTTCCATAGCTCTGGCCACCCCTCTCCTCTCTATACTCTATTACACATTTTCCATGCCCTTTCCTCTAGTTCCTCCCCTCCATATTTCCATACTTCATTTGGAATCTCATCTATACCAGGTGCCTTTCCATCCTTTATTATTCCTAAAACCTTAACTATTTCTTCTCTTGATATGTCCTCTTCCTCATCTCTTTCTCTACCATATTTTCCTCCCTTTAAAACATTTCTCTCTACTCCTCCTAGCAAATCCAAAAAATATTTCTTCCATTCTACCATTTTAATATCTTGGTTTACTCTTTCTTCTTTTTCTTTCTCTATTTACTACCTTCCATACCACTTCTTCCGTCCCAGCCTTCTCCGCCTCTTCTTCAAACCTTTTATTCTCTTCCGCTTTCTTTTGATAACACAACTCAGTATACTCTTTCTTTTTTTCCCTATATTCTTTCCTATTACTTTTTTCTTTTCTCCACTTTCCTAATTCCTTTCTGACCTCCTTTTTTTCTCTTTACAGTCCTCATTCCATCTACTTCTATTCCCCCCTTTACTAACTTCATTTTTGTTTGTGCACTCTAATCCTATTTTTATTTCTCCTATAATTTTTTCCATCTCCTCGTTCACAAAATTTTGGGACCATTTTGCTATTAAATATTTCAAAATTTTATATCAAAGGTCTTGATAGTCAGTTTTGAATTTCATAATTTTGGATGTAGATATAAAGCAATTTCGAATTGAAAAGCATAAAATTGTATAATTACAAAAAAATGAAATCATATCATAGCAATATTGTTTTGTATTTCTTATCTTAATTTTTAATTTTTTATCTGAGATCTTAAAATTTTCCGATTTTTGGTTGAAGATTTAAACAAATATATTCGAAAATTTATGGAATGAACAATAATTCTAAAGGAAGATTTGAAATTGAAAAATTAAAAATTGATTTTAAAATTAAAAATTGATTTTAAAATTAAGAACGATGAATATTAAACTATCTGAAATTGATACATCAATAAGTGGATAATTTGGTAATTTTAAATGGTTACAATTTCAGATTTCTGAATTTTTATGAACGCTAAATTTATAATTTTTTCCTTTCATAGGTTTTAATTTTCAATTAAAATTGAATTGGTTTAATTTTGTAAAGTATTATTAGCAACTTCAAAATTATTAATTTTTAAGCGATTTAAATTTACGTTCAACAATTGAAATTTTAAAGGGTTTGAATATAAAAAAGTTTTTAATATCACAATTTTTGGGTACTAAAATTTTTTCAGTTTTAAATGAAGTTCGCATGCGTTTAAGTTTTAACGTTCGGGAGTAGAAATTTTATGATTTTTAACGTTTTAAAAGATTCAAGGTAGTTTTCAATATTAATTTGTCAAATTTTAATCGCTTTGAATTCAAATTATTCAAAATTAAAAGTTTTTAATCTTTAATTAATTATTTTGAACGCTTTTAATTATGAAGAATACAATTTAAATTCCTCTGATTTTTAAATGATCCTATTTCTGAAATTAAAATCTTAAATAATCAATTTTTAACGTTTCGACATTGTCATATTATTGAAATTTTAATCTAAAATTATACTAGTTTCGTGATTCTCCAATTCCAATTAAAATTGTTTAATTTTTAGCGCTTCGACTTAGAAATTATACAATTCAACTCCCTTTTCTAATTAAATTGTCCAAAATCGTTCGTCTATTATTTATTAGGCTCCAAAAGTTCATTATGCTTCTTATTATATGATTTAAAGTCAATCAGTTTCTTGCAAAATGGTTTGCTAATATTTATCGACTTCCGCAATTGATAATATATGGGAAAAATTGTGGGTTTTGCAAAGAGCGTTAATTTTTTTATAAACCGGGATAACTGGCAGAAAGCCGGGAGATGAAAATTTAAAAAATAGTGGCCCTCCCATCTCCATGTAAGATGCCGTAAGATTTTTTTAGGAAAGAACATACATATAAATTCTCTTAATTACATAAACGTGAATACGTAATGAAATTTGACGTAGAAAAGATAATTTTTTAATCAGAAGTTTTACAGAAGTATTATTTTATATTTTTTGTTGTTGAGAATTTATCTTGTGGTTAAAGTTTTTATTATTTGTTCGAAAATGTTATTATTTTATTGAAAATTCAACAATTTTGTTCAAAAAAATCATTATTTTTGGTTGTAAATTTAACTGTTTTGTTAAAAATTAATATGTCCGGTTTGAAAATTGAACTGGTTTGTTGAAGATTAGTCTTTTTGACTTGAAAAATCAACATTTTCGATGAAAGTTTTTTTTTGTTATTTATTGATTGAAAAATCTTTCTTGACTAAATATTCTATTTCTTTGAAGGAAATTCGTCTTTTTGGTTTTGAAATTCAACTACTTTGATAAAAAGTTAAACTCTTGGGTTAAAAATGAACTGTTTTGTTAAACATTGAAGATTTTAAATGCAGTGTTTTTACTTATTAATTGAAAAATCTTTCCCAATGTAATTTTTTTGTAGTAATTTCGTCTTTTTTATTAAAAAGTTGATCTCTTCGAAGAAATTTCATCTTTTTTGGTTAAGGTTTCAACTATTTTGTTAAAAATTCGTCTTTTCTGGTTGGATTATTAACTATCATATTTTTTGTTTCGCATTTTTTTGGGATGAAAATTCAACTGCATAATTTAAAGAACTACTTTGTTAGAATCTAATTTGTTGTTGATGTTTTATCATTTTATTTGCTCCTTGTTTTTGGTAGGATTTTCCTCTTGTTGGTGAAAAATTCATTTTTTTGTTGTTAAAAATTGAACTATTTTGTTGTTAAAAATGAAGTTTTTTAACTTGAAAATATTATGATTCCATTTTTGGTCTAAAATTTATACTTATTATTTGAAACTTCATGTATTTGTCGAACATTCGTCTTGTTTGGTAGAAAATTAATTTTCTCGTTTGAAAATTTATATTTTTGGTCTATGATACAGCTGCTTCATTAAAAATTAATTTTTTTGATTGAAGATTTATAATTTTATTTGATAATTGATCTTTGTGGTGGGCAATTAATTTCTTTGGTTGAAAATTTATGTACCTTGTTGAAAATTAATGTTTGTAATGAAAATCGATTTTTTAAATTAAAAATGCAACTATTTTAATTTTTGAAATTTATCTTTTGTTTAACGTAGCACAAAATATCGTCTTTTTTAGAAAAAAGTCTTCTTAGCCGAACATTCATCTGTGTAGTCGAAAATTGAACTTTTTTGTTAAAAATTAATTTTATTTGTTTGAAAATTAATTTTTGACTAAAATGGTAACTATTCTAATTTGATAATGCTACTATTTTGCTAAAAATTCATTTTTTTGTTGAATATTCATATATTTTGTTAAAAATGTATCTTTTTGTTTGAAACATCAAGTATTTTGTTGAAAATTCATGTTTTTGACAAAAAATTAATCTTCTTTTTTTTAACTTAAAATTTATCCTTTTTAGTTACAATCCCCTCTTCCCCTAAATTCTACTGTTGTCACGAAAAGTCTTTAAAAACCAGTTTGAACCAGATCCTTTTTAAATTCTCATCCTAATGAGAAGGTATTGGTTTTATATAAAATTTCACTTTGTCGGTTTGCATAAAATCTCCACGTTTTAAGACCCCCTGAGTCAGAAAAAACTATTTTTACGAAGGTGTTTGTCTGTCTGTCCGCCTGCCTGCAGTCTGTATTCTGTAGGCACGATAACTTTTGAAAAATTGATCAGAATGGATGCTGTTTTGGCACAATTTTGTAAGGCCTAAAAAGAAAGAACGAGTTCGTAAATGAGCTATTTTGGATGAAAATTCAAAAAGTGAGCGCATTTTCAAAATTTGTGAAACCACATTTTTTTAAGATTTAAAAATTCTATGTACGGTTATTTATAGTACTCAGAAACTCAAACAATTGATTCTTATGACATTTTTCTACAAAAAGAAAATGATCAGAGCTAGAGCATTTTCAAACTCCAAAAAACCTAAAATGAACATTTTAAGCCAAACAACGCATAATATGAAAAAAAAAGTAAAGAGAAGAAAAACGTTGATTCTTAAAATCCCTACAAGATTATTATAACAACTTTTTCAATTTGGTCAAAAAGTTGAAAATTGGATCGTACCAAAAATAATGAAAAATCCAAAAATTTTATTTCTTGATCAAACTATGCAAGATACGAAAAAAATGAATGAGCTAAAATTGCGCGCCCTGGAAAGATCTACAAATTTGTTATGAATCACTTTTTGATAGGACGCGTAGTTTTTGCTTTTAGTCGTAAAAAACAACGTTAAAAATAGATACATACATTTTTTTGGACTGACTACACAAACTACGAAAAAAATTAGACAAATCTTGTTCATTTAAAAAAGAGCTAAAAATTTAAAATAATTATTTTTTATAGGATGTGCAGTTTTTGTTTTATGCGTAAAAAACAATAAAAATAAGACAGTTAATTTTTTGACAAACGACATAATCTATGAAAAAAATAAACAGACACAAGCTATGAAAAAAATAAATAGACAAAAGTAACGCTTCCAAAAAATACCGAAAACTTATTGAAATTTTTCATAAATAATTTTTGATAGGAGACGTAGTTTTTACTTTGATCGTAAAAAATAACATTCAAATTAAAAAAAATAAAATATTTTTGAAAAAACGACACAAGGTACGAACTAAAATTAACAGACAAAAGTTGTTCGCCTTTTAGATAGAACGAGTCGATTTTCTTTCAATCGTAAAAAATAAGATTAAAAATAAAAAAAATGGAATTTTTGAGAAAGGGACCGACCCTGTTAAACCCCTGTTTTAAAGTTGAATAACCAAAGTTGAAGATGAAATTTAACCTAGTTCAAATGTATGCCACCATTAACTCTAATATCATATTTTTGTCTTGATTAGCTCCAGATAAAAGAGAGTCGAATGCAAGCTCAATTGGACCACCAGCACCACCAAAAAGAACAATCCAAAAACGAAGCACTGAGTCTTACGAGGACGATGGCGACCAACAATGTGAACCAAACGACTTACGCGATAGCGGTATTTCCACTGCCAGTCTTATGGACTTTCAGTCACATTTTACATATTTAAACAACCTAAGTTATGAAGACTTCGAGCCGAGGCCGAGGGGCACTGAGATAATGAACATTTCACCGCCTTCTGTGATAAACGCTTTAAATGCTTCTACGGGTAGTAATTTCTCCAGCGGTACATTCCATGGATCCCAAGTACTTCCTGATAAAGAGGTACGTTTGTAAAAAAATTTCACATTTCACAGGAAATCCTGGGACATTAGTTTGGTCTTGAAGTTGAATGAAAGTGGTTTGCAGTAGAGTGAAACTCACTTGATCAAAATGGTCCAGATCAGGCCCTCTCAACTCTAATGGGAGAATATGAAGAATTATGATTATTATTTCAAGAATTGTACAAGTTGCGGCCAACTGTTGGCGCTGCGATGCGGCACAGGCGATTGAATTTGAAGGTTTGAAATTTCAAAGTGTCAAACGGTGCCAAAGTATATATTTTATTTCCGAAGGACGGAAAGCCGGGTATGCTATGGTTAGAAGCGGTGTCAAATCCCCTCTTGACGAAAATAACCTACAGAGAAATCCATGAAAGCGGTTATCGTGTATGCTTTCTGCGTTTTCGGGCGAAGGATTATTTACGCGGTCCGCGAAATTTGTCCAAAACAAAAACAGTGCCTTGCGTGTTGTTGCCTGAAAAAGAGCTGAATGATCTTCCTGGCGATGCTCCGGATGAGATAGCTCATGATGTTGATGCTAATTTTAATACATTTACATTTAATTATTTTACGTGTGTGCTATTATATGAATTGTAAATATGTTTTAAATCTTAAAATTCAATATAATGGTCAA
>NC_046663.1:46743260-46755754 GCF_010883055.1 Belonocnema kinseyi
TGTTTATCCAATTTATTGATAAATATATTCAATTTTAACATTTTTCACATATATACAATTTATATATAGCACACATACGTCACACATTGATACTTTTAGTTCAATTTGCGGCCAACTGTTGGCGCTGTGCTTCTTCATATTTCTACCATTGAGTTGATAGGGCCAGCATTGTTGGGATAGTTGGCGGTTAAACTTTTTGAATTTTGGTACTTCGTTAAAGTGTGATTTTCAAAGATGTCAAAAGATTATTCTTGCACTTTGAGAAAACAAAAATGATCAAAGACTGTGGTCTTTCTCGGAAATCATATAAGACTTCTTGAAAATCTTTAAACTTCTTCGACTTTTTTTTTAATGCCTTTAAATTCTTTGCAATCATTTCAAATCTTTCGAAGTATCTCGAATTTGACTAAAATTAATTTTTATCACGTAAAATCTTAAAAATATTCTTAAATTCCTTTAAATCTCTTGACAATCCTTAAAATCTTTGAATTTTTGCAAGTAACTTTTAAATTAATTGCTTAACAATCTTTAAAGTCACTAAAACTTATGGAAATATTTTTAAATCCTTTAAAACTAAACTTTAAAATACCGTCAAGTCCCTAGTAATTCCTAAAATCACTTGAACTCTTAGAAATCCTGTAAGATTTCGTGATAATCCTTAAACTCTTACGATCTTTTTTTTTTTAATCTCTTCAACTTCTTTACAATCATTTGAAATCTTTCGAAGTTTCTCGAAATTGACTTAAATTAATTCAAATCTCTTAAAATCTTTTACATTTTCTTAAATTCCTTTAAATCTCTTTAAAATCCTTTAAATCTTTGAACTTTTTCAAATTCATTAAAATCCTTTTTAATAACTTTTCAAAAACTCCCTTGAACTTCTTAAAGACCTCTAAAACTGTATTAAAATCTTACAAAATAACTTGTAAATCCTTCAACATTTTTGAATTATTTTTGAATTAGTGTTAAATCCTTTAAAAAGAAACTTGAAGATTCCGCCAAGTCCCTAATCATTCCTTGAAATCACATGAATTCTTAGAAATCTTGAAAGATTTCTTGAAAATAATTAAAGCCCTCCGAATTTTTTTGAACTCCCTACAACTTCTTTGAAATAATTTTAAATATTTTAAAATTGACTAAAATTAATTAAAATCTTTTAAATCCAAAATCCTTTAAATTTTCTTAGACTCCTTAAAATCTCTTGAAATTCCTTAATCTGTTTTAATAACTTTTCAATAATTCGCTTGACTTTCTTTAAAATCAGTAAAACTGTCGTAAAATCTTATAAAATCTCTTGTTAATCATCAAATCTTTTAAAACTATTATTTGATTATTTTTAAATCCTTTAAAAAGAAGCTTTAAGATTCCGCCAAGTCCCTATTAATTCCTGAAAATCACTTGATTTCTTAGAAATCCTTAGAGTCTTCCGAGTTTTTTGAATTTCCTTCAGATTATTTAAAATCATTTAAAATTGTTAAAAATTGACTAAAATAAATTAAAATCTCTTAAAATCCTTAAATTTTTTTGGACTCCTTAAAATCTCTTGAAAATCTTTAAATCATTTGATTAAAAAAAATTGAGGTCTCCCAAAACTTATTAAAATCTGCTTAAATCACTTTTTAAATAGCTTTAAAATTGATCATTCAAAAGATAGTCTTAAAATCCCGTAAAGTCTCTATAGTAATTCCTTAAAATCACTTGAATTTCAGAAATTCTTTAGTGTTTGTTTGAAAATCTTTTAGATCCTCCGATTTTTTTTTGATTTTTTTTAAATTCCTTAGTATAAAAATTATAAGTAAAAAATTTCGATGTTGATTCCGTTTCAGAATCAAAATGAGCCATGGGCTTGTAACGGATTTTTCAAGGATTTCATCACTCGGTCTTTGAGTGTACACCAGATCAAAATATTTCAAAGATTTACAAATATTTGAAACGTTTTTGAACATTTTATAAAAATTTCACGGGTTTCAAAGATTTAGAACAGGCGTATACACCAGATTTTAAAGACTTGACTTCGAAGACTTCAAACGATTTAAAAATGTTTCAATACTTTTTAGAAGATTTGAAAAGATTTCACAAACAAAAGTTTAAGAGAGATTTCACAAATATTTCAAAATATTTGACAAAAATTTCCCAAAGATTTGAACAAAAAAGACTTCACAAATATTTCCAAGATTTCATAAAAATTATATACAGTTTTTAAAAGAACACAAGAATTCTGAAGATTTCAAAAAGCTTACCGTACAGCAGATTTTAATGATTTTAAAACATTTCGAAGATTTGAAACGATTTCAAATATTTCCATGAATTCCGACGAATGCGAAAGATTTCGTAGATATTTCAAAGGTGTTAAAATAATGTAAAAGGGTTTAACAAATTCGAATAGATTTCAAAGGATTTCAATGATTTAAAAAAGAGAAAAAAATATTTCTCAAACAAAGAAGAAAGCTTTCACAAATATTTCAATAATTTCATAAAAAATTCACAGATTTCAAGGATTTTAAATATTTTAAATGTCTTAACAATTTAAGGTATATTCGCAAAAAATTAGAATTTTTTTATTTATATTTCTGCAATCTTTTAAAATGCTTGTCAAATAAAAAATGAAACGGTTCATTTTTTACATCTATAAGAAACAGTTATTTCGTTATTTCGTGTAAGAAAAGGAGACCTGAAAAAACTTGACTTCTTGACCTGGAAAACCCGGAAAAGACCTTGAATTTTGTTCCCGGGAATCGCTGGACACCCTGAAAAAGTAAAAATAAATTGGCAAAAATCCAAAAAAGGCGAATTAAAAAATATCAAGTGAATTGAAATAAAAACTTCAAGAATATGAAGAAATTATTTGGACTCAGTAAGTTAGAAATGAGTTTAGAATAAATCAAGGGATTTATTTTAAGATTCTTCAAAATATTTAAAATCCTTTGAAATCCCTTGAATTTTTTTAAACTCTTAAAAATTCCTTGTAATTTTTAAAATGATCAAAAAGTATTCGCATATATTTGAAATCCTATTATATTACTAAAATTAATTGAGCATTCCTGGAAATCTTTTTAAATGGCGTAACGTATTTCAAATACTTGAAAATCTTTTGAAACCCATTGACTTTTTTTTATCTCTTGAAAATTGCTTAGTATCATACTATCATTATATTAAAATCCGTTGAAAATGCCTAAAAATCATTTCAAATATCCTGAAATATTTGAAATCCTTGAAAATCTTTTGAAACGTCTTGAAATGTTGTGAAGCTTTTACACATTCCTTAGAATCTTTAAAAATACCCTAAAATATTAAAAATCCCTAGGAATACATTCAATTATTAAAATATAATAAACATGCATTGGAATCTTTTAAAATTCCATAAACAATTTCAAATCCTTGAAAATATTTTGAAATGCATTTAATTTTTTTCAAGCTCTTGAAAATTCTTTGGAATTTAAAAGAAATATTTCAAATCCTTTGAAGTCGTTTGAAATCTCTTGAAATTTTGTTAATTAGAATCCTCCAATCTTTTAAAATCCCCTGTAATTCCTTTGGAATCCCATTATATTATTGAAATCAATTAAAAATTCTCTATAATTTTTAAAAATACCCGAAAGTATTTAAAATCTTTTGAAATCCGATAAAACTTTTGTAATTTCTTTAAAATGCCTTGGATTTTTTTTTATTACCTTAAAATATCTCTAATCCTTGAAAACCTACGAAACACCTTGCCATTTTTTGAAATTTCCTTGGAATTAAGAAAAAAACTAAAATATTTCAATTATTTTTAAATCCCCTTACGTTATCAAAATCAATTGAAAATTCCTTGATATTTTTGTAAATGCCCTGCGATATTTTAAATCTTTTGAAATCCCTTGAAATTGTTTAAATCTCTTGAAAATGCCTAGGGATATTTTACAATACCCTAAAATGTTTTAAATTTTGTAAAGCTCCTGAAAATTTCTTGGTATTTTAAAATATACAATAAAATATATAAATTCCTTTGAAATCCCATTATATTACTGAAATCAATTGAAAATTCCTTGAAATTTTTATAAATACTCTCTAAATATTTCATACATTTTGAAATTCTTGACATTTTTTAAATCACTTGAAAATGTTAATGTCCTGAAATATTTGAGTATTTTCGAAATGTCATGAAATTCATCAATTCTTCTGAATAAATTCTATGAAATGCTATATATTATTATTAAACAACGTAAAATTGCGTGAAATTTTTTATCATTAACCCTTTAATGTCACATGGACACTTTTCGGATGTACCTTCTTCGAACTTATTTTTCATCATGAAAAAGCTGAGCAAAAAATTCTTGAGATACCTAACTTACTATTTTCGAGGTCGCTCTTTCCAATGGTGTCATCCAAATTGTATGAAAAATTCATTTTTAAACATTTATTTGCAAAACAATGTAAAAAATGCAAAATTTGTAGTCTTATTTTTTTTCAATACAGATTTTGACAGTCTTATCGTTATATATTTCGAATATAAATTATGCTAATCGCGTCCATGATTGTTGTACTTTCGAACTATGTGCTTGTTTTTTTTACTACTGTGGTTTATATTTGCAAAAACGTGGCCGAAGCAATTACAAATTTTTGAAAATTTTGAACTACCCCTAATCTTTGATTAGAGCGTGCTTTTTACAACCAACATGCAAGATATACATGATTTTCAACATTTTTTTGGATGCTGATTACGAATTTGTTATTATTTTTGCAAAATTAATTAATTTAAACAATTTGTTTAAACAAATTTTTCAAAAATATCCAATTTTTCGCTCAGCTTTTTTATGATGAAAAATAAGCTGGCAGAAGGTACGTCCGAAAAGTGTCCATGTGACGTTAAAGGGTTAAAGTTCTCGAAATTTTAACTTTAACCAATTACAAAAGATTTCAAAATAATTCAAAGGATTTGAAATATTTTAGGTCATTTAGAAATATTTCAAGGAATTTTCAATAGATAATAATAATTTGAAGGCATTCCAAGGGATTTTAAAAGATTTTAAGGTATATTTAAAACTTACAAAGGATTTTAAAGAAATTCAAAAATGTTCAAGGAATTTCCAAGGATTTGAATGATTTGAAGGTATTTACTAAAATTTCCAAGGAATTTTCAAGAGCTCTAAAAAGTTACAATTATTTGTGAAAAAATCTTTGAAATTAATTAAAATAAAATCCTCGGAAATCCCTTGAAATGGTTTAAATCTCTTGAAAACGCCTTGGATTTTTTTTTTAAATACCCTAAAATATTTTAAAGTCTTTTAAATCATTTCTAACTATTGAAATAAATCAAAACATTCTGGGAATCTTTTAAAATTGCCTAATATATTTCAAAAACTTTGAAAACTTTTGACATTTTTTAAATGTTTTGAAAATTCTGTGGGATTTTTAAAAATACGGTAAAATATTAGGTCTGCAAATTAATTCGATGCTTTTAATTTTACGACTTGTAACTTTTGGTTAAACTTGCATTTTTTCTCGTCCGAAGGTAGTTTTAAAGGGCAAACCTTAAGCTTCAAAACACTGCAAATAATAGATAGCGGTGTAAAAATTAGTTCCAGAGATTTCACAGGGTAGCGACTTGACCGGAAAAAACCGGAAATTCAACAAAAAAAAACCGGCAATTTCTTTCTGATCGCAGAAAAAGTAACGTTTTCATTATTTTAATAATTTTGTTCAATTTAGAAAAATGACGTAAGTGTTGTAAAAAGCGACTACATCGACAGTCGCAGATTTTCAGATGATCTCAGTTTATTAAAATGAAGTCATAAATTATTATTTAATGTTTATTATTTTCCATTATAAGAAAAATAAAATTGCAATTTTGTTCTCTATGAGATTATTTTCGCTGACTCAACTTTGATAATCGAATTGATGATATTTCAAACATACAGAAACAATAATTTTCTCAATTTTTTTCAAAAAATGGATTTATCATATTTTATTCGCTTACTCCTGATTTATCCTGACTTCTAACAGGGACTTTTAGAAAATAGTTATAGTTTTTTCTTTAGGACAGGGAGTTAAAATCATCAGTTAAAAATTCAACTACTTGGTTGAAAGTCAACACTTTTTTTTTTATAGTTTTTTTGGTTGAAGATTCAAAATCTTAATTGAAAAGTCATCTCTTTGGTTGAAAACTCATTTTTTTTTGACCAAATATTCAATTATTCTATTTTTGGCTGAAAAATAATCTTTTAATAGTTGAAAATTATTTTTTTTGTAGCAATTAATCTTCTTGGTTAAAGATTTATCATTTTAGTTGAAAATTAATCTTTCTGATTTAATTAAAATAATTCAACTATTTTAGTTAAAGATTTACCATTTTAGTTGAAAATCCATAACTTTGTTTGAAAATTTAACTATTTTTCTTTAAAGTTTTTTTTATGTTAGTTTTTTTGTGGAAAGTAATTTTTTTAACTTAAAATTTAATAATTTAAGTTTTGGTTAACAATTTATTGTTTGTAGTCAAAATTTATTTTTTTGTTTGTTGAAAATTCAACTATTTCAGACTTTTTTTTAGTTTAACACTCATCTTTTTGGTTTAAAATTCAACTATTCCAATATAAAATTCATCATTTTAGTTGAAAATTCATCACTTAGGTTGAAAATTAATTTATTTCCGTAAAAATCCGTTATTTTTTGTTGAAAATTAATTTTTCCAACTAAAAGTGCAACTATTCCATTTTTTGTAAAAATTGGTATTTTTAGTGCAAAATTTAGATATTTATTTCAAAATTAAGGGGTTAAACAACTATAGAATTTTTTAAATCGAAATTTTTGTTTGCTTAAAAGGTGTGTTAGGGTCTTAAAAATAATATTACAAAGATGGAGGGCGGAAAAAATGTCTAAAAGACCAAATTTTCAATTCTGCTGCAACGCCTCTCAGGTATGCCCCGGTGATTTTAGATTTCTGAAAACTTTAAACGCATTTTTCTCGAAACCACTTCCTTTGAACTGGCCGGAAACATAACTTAAATAAATCCTCACCGATCGTTCTGAAATTTAAAAAATATATTCAAAATTGCTTTCTCCAGCGACGTGCGTAGGATTTTTTTTATATTGCATAATTCTTTTTATATGAAATTTTGTAACGATTTTTTCCATGTAATTTTAAACTTTTTTTCAAAAAGGGCACCATTTCGCGAAAATTCAATATATCGAAAAAAAATCCTACGTACGTCTCTTGCTGTTGTTCTATAAAATCTAAAAAAACTTCGGTTTTGTGATCCAGCTAAAAAATTGCGAGAGTTAGGTTTCCGACAGTGGACACCTTAAAAAAAGGCGCCGACGGAGAAATTCTGCGCAGCTGCCGTTTTGCCATGAACAATTTTGAAAGAAATATTATCTGTACTTTATTATTGGTATTATAAATTCCATTTTGCAAAATTTCGATTTATCTCTTTATTGAGCCAACAAAAATTCCCGAAATATGCCTATTTTTTCGTGCTCTACGATTTATTTCAGTGTTTGTGTTTAGATTTTTTAGGATAAGTCCGCAGGACCGCCACCTATTAGATCGTATTTAAAATTTTTTAAGGTTCGATCTTTAAAATCACCTTAGGACGGAAAAAAATTCAATTTTGACATGAAATTATAGGCACAGAATGAATTTATAGACCCAATATATCAAATCCTTGAAAATCTTTTCTAACTCTGCAAAGGAAAGATGGAATGAAGCTGATTTTTTGATACATCAGTATTATTCTCATGCGATTATCATCATGTTATCATTATATTGTATAAAATTTGTCGTTTAAATTTGTTTGCAGGTCAGTCCTCCGCCAATACCTCCCAAAGCAAATCAAGACGCGCCCTCTGTACCCACGACTCTGGAAAGGATTTCCGGTCGAATATCAGGTCACGTTGAAAATTATTCGGTGCCGAAATTACAAACGCTCTCTGTAGCATCCGATACAGAGAGCACCGTGTAGCAATATTATATAATAACTTCCTAGTCTTAGTGGTTAGTCGTTGTGCGTGAACGCATTAAACATTGAATCTCGTTTGATTGCGATTTTTATAGTCAATTAGTACAACGCGTCGACAACGAGAAAAAGTTTTATCAAGATAAATGTGGTGCGAAGGGGGAAAGAGACTTGCAGCAGCCAAAGCGCAATCAAATTAGTTTTGATGAATATAAAGTATATAATATACAATAAGTCGAAGAAGCTCGCATCCTACGAAAACATAAATAATTGTGAGTATAAGCATTGTGTAATAATCTGGCAAATGAAAAAAAAAGAAGTCTTCTAAATCGTAGGACATATGTGATTAAATATGTTATGGATAACAAACAAGGATTATATGTCCCTACCTGCATTACGTGTATGTCGATCGTACCTTCGTGGACTCTCTCCGTTTCAATGCTGGACGTTGAACTCGTTTTAATCACAGTTTACGCGTTGAAATGGATGTACGTTGAGTTTACTTGAATGACGACGCTCTTCCGAGTATTAATCTAACTATACATATTTTGTAATTTATTTATATTTTCGAATAATAAGAATAAAAGTCATTTTTATCAACGACGTGTACACGAAAACTTGGCGCCAATGAGGATTTAGAGGATAGGAGGAAATGCATGCACAATATGTCTGTTGGGTAGCTACGACAGCGCCACCAATTTGGAACTATGGGTGAGTTTTGAGACTATTCTGTGAAAATTTCAATTTAATTAATGAAAAATATCTCTTTTTCTATACAAGTTAGTAATAAAAGTTTATAGTTATTTTTTTTTTAATAAAGTAAAAGAGTAAGTCATTCAGTTTGATGAGAAAAAATTTAATATTTTTATTACTGGTCACTTTTTCTTTGCGTAGTTCTGAATTTTACAAATATAAGATTGTTTTCTGTGCTAAGAAAATTCAAAGTACGTGTGTTAATAACATTCTATACTTTTTTACGAAATAGTAGAATTTTTTAGCTATCAAAGATCAATTTTCGACCAGAAATGAAAGTTGAATGTTCAACAAAATACATCAATTTCCAACTAAATATTTTAAGTTATAATTAGAAAAGGTTAATTTTAGAAAAGGTTTCTGCAAAAAGAACAACGAATTTTCAACAACATTGTTAAATTTTTAACAGGAACAAGAAAATTAACCAAAAATGAAATAGTGACTTTTCTGGATAAAAAAAATTAATTTTCAACTAAAAAAAGAAAAAATTGTCGACCAAAAATGGAATACTTAAATTTTCTGTTGAAAAAATTAATTTTCAGCCAAAAAAGCGAAATTTTCAATAGAATAGTTATACTTTTAGCCATATATATGAATTTTTAACTAAAGTAATCAATCTTTAAAACAATAACTTTTGAACAAAAAAAGGAATATTTGATACTCCTACCTAAAAATATTTTAATATTAAATAAAATAAATTGAACTTAAATAAAAAATACTAATTTTAAATAAATACTTAGTTTTATAGTTCCAAAATTAAATTTGAGAAAAAAATAAATTTGCAACTAAAAAATAAATTTGAACCATGAAAAAAGAGCTTTGAACTAGACACTTGAATTTTTGACCAAAAATAATGAATTTTCAATCGAAAAGGTGAATTTTCAAACAAAAAGTCGAGTTTTCAACTACAAAATTAGTTTTTAACAAACTTGTTAAATTTTGTAACTAAAGAAAAGTTTTTAAGAAAAGATAAACTAAAAAAAAATTAGTTAAATTTGTATCCGAAAATTGTTTTTTTTGTACCAAAAAGATTAATTATAAAATTCTATACTTTTTTTACGAAATAGTAGAATTTCTAACTATTAAAGATCAATTTTGTACCAGAAATCACATAGTTCAATTTTCAACCAAAATACATCAATTTCCGAATAAATATTCGAAGTTCTAATTAAAAAAGATAATACTTAAATTTTCTGTTAAAAAATTAATTTCCAGCCAAAAAAGCGAAATTTCCAATAGAATAGTTGAATTTTTAGCCATATATATGAATTTTTAACTAAAGTAATCAATCTTTAAAAAAATAACTTTTGAGCAAAAAATTGAATATTTGATACTCCCACCATTTGTAACCAAATAAATGAATTTTGCAAACAAGAAGAATAATTTTCTATAAAAAATGTCAATATTCAAGCACATGGTTGAATTTTCAACTAAAATGATCAATTTTTAAGAACAGGTGAACTAACAAAAAAATTAGTTAAATTTTCATCCAAAATTGTTTTTTTTTGTACCAAAAAGATTAATTGTTAAACATCAAGATTAATTTTTAACTAAAAAACACAAATTTTCATCCAAATAGTTCTTTTTTAAACCAAAAGCGGTGAATTTTAATTTTTAATTAAAAACGGCCATTTTAAATTTTCAGTTAATCCATTTTTAACGAGATACTGATTTTCATTAAAACAGTTTATTTTAAACCAAAGAGATGAATCTTCAACAAACAAAAAATATTAAAAATTAAAAACCTTTAAATTCCACCAAAAAGCACAAATTTTCAACAAATCATCTAATTTTTCAAATAAAAAGATCAGTTTTTAACCAAAAATAAACAAAAAAGTAATTACAGATAAATTTTTAATTAAAGAGAAGAAACTTCAACTGATAAGAATGTAATAAAAAACAGTTGAATTCAATAAAAAAAGGACGATTTTTTCCAAAACAGGTTTTTATTATGAAAATATGATTGTTTTTAGTTTACGCTATAAAAAATACAAAACTGTTGAAAATATGTGCTTTGAAACGTTCTTTCAGAAAACAATAATGTTATGTTTGTGAAATTCAAAAATATGCAAGAAAAACTGATTACTTAGAATATTAAATTTTTTCTTTTAAAACCGAATGACTGACACTAAAGCTCTGTTTTACGAATTTATACGAATCAACTGTACACTTTCATTATGAATTTGTATAAAAAAATGTAATGTTGACAAAAATTCTTATAATAAATAAATTATTTTTGATCTCGTATAATATATTTTTATTAAAATTAAGTGATATTCGCTGTTTTTTTTTCATTAACATGGCTCTGATAACATTAAAATACCCAGTAGTTCGCGTATCAGGCGGCGCTGTTGTCAACGTCAAAAAGATACCCTGCAGGAATATAGGGTGGTCCAAACGTTTTTTTTTTTTTTTTTAATTTTCGTGCCCCTCTCCCATAATTTATCGTTTTTGTATATTTTATTCAGAATTATCAATATTAGGTGAATCGGCTTGAAACTCAACATTTCTTTTCATACCCGGCCATAGAAAAGGAATCGAATATTTCTTTTTAAATATCACCTCAATAAGTCTGATTTGTAGGGTCCCAAAAAAAGCTATAAATGAAAAATTAAGTTTTGCGAGTTTTTGTGATAATTATGATTTTTTGCGGTTCTTTAAATAAAAATGGTTTATAATAAATAAAATGCTACTTGCTACTGATAATATTTAGATGTTAACCCAAATGTTTTAAAATCTCATTATTGTTTTTAGAAATGTTTTCTTAAACTAGAGTTTTTAAAATAAATTTTTAATAAATTTTATAACAGAGCCGTTTTTTCTGAATATTTCAACTTTTCAGTTAGAGCGAGGTAAAAATAAATTAAAGTTACCAAAAATAATTTGTTATACAATGTATTATTATTTCAGGATGGCCGCTGGATCGAGAATCAGTTGAATTTTTATCTTTTTAAATTATGATATTATTCAGTTTACAATGCGTAATTCGAAATTTTTTCATTTAAAAATTTTCCATTTTCATTTTTATTTTCAGGCGTACATTTTTCATTCAAAAAATGTTAAAGGATTCATTTAAAAAATGGAAAAGTTTAAAATCCCATACAATTTTGGATAAAAATCCGTTTTTGTTGATAAAATTTGAAAATGCATAATGATTTTTAAATTTTAATTATATACATTAAGGTTTAATGAGTGAATAATAATTTATTTCACAAGACGATTCCGAATCAGTTCAAAATTTAAGAATTTCCAGATTTCAACATTAAAAATTAAATTGTTTCACTTAGGAAATATAGTAGTTAAACAGATGTAAACGCCTGATTCAAACTTTAAAAACTATTTTCAATTTTTATATAACTTCAAAATAATATATTTACAATTAAAGGCTTTTATTAAATTAAAAATATTATTCTAGTCTAACATTAAATGATTTTTTAATTACGAAAAATAACAATTGCTTAATATTTAGAAATATTGGTTTCTTTATGTGCAATCAGTCATTAGAAATCAAATATTCTAAACTAAACATAAAACTAAACATTTAACTTAAAAAATGTTATTGTTCTATTTGAAAAATTAAATTAAAAATAATAAAATCCGGTTATTCGTACTAAAATGTCGGTCCAAGAGAAAATTGATATAAACAATAATAAATTGTTTAAATACTTTATTTATACAAATAATTAGCAGTATAAAGTAATTTAGTCTGTATAAGAAACAACTTGTACTAAAAGTAACCTATAAAACTAGATCCTATAAAACAGACTTGTGGAAGTGAAGTTACAAAAGTGATTTCTTATTTAATTCTAT
>NC_046663.1:46755854-46758452 GCF_010883055.1 Belonocnema kinseyi
ATTCAATCTTATTATTTTTTAAAATAAAATTTACAAAAACGTCTTGAGCAAAAGAATGTGGACCAACCCTAATGCAAAAGCCATAGAAGGTCGGTATTTTATATTAGAAAACAGTTTTAAGGTATATAAATTATTTGTATTTTCTCGTGTTTCTTCGCATATATAAATATATACAAAAGTTTGAGTATTATGACACGTCATTTTACATTTTTTTCCTTTTCTTCTTTTATTAAATCTCCTTGGCATGTAAAGAATTGGAATAATTTATACAAAACTAAATAAAAAAGATGGAATGTTTACATTGCACAGTACAAAAGTAAGGTACGAAGTTTTACAATATTAAGTACACAAGTAGAAATCAGCTAGATATCAATTTTTTCCGGCATTTGATGAATCAAATTATCTCTCAGTCGTTAATCCAATTGCAGATAATACTTAGATCTGAATGGGCACTCCACGACTCGTCCTCATACCGGTTTCAGGTCGAATCGTGAGTAAAGTCTGCCCCCCCCCCCCCCATAATAATCACTGTTATCGCTGTAATAGTTTTCTAGCTCAGGAAAACGTTTAAAAAAATTAATTTAAATTTCATTAAAGAGGAATAAAATACTCTATTCATTAACATAGCCAGAACGTAGCTGTCAGGATGAGTCGTGGACTGCCTGTTTGAGTAAACTTTACTCGTCAACATATCCAGAACTTTTTTGTTGGCGGACATTAATTTGCAAGGGTCCATCCTGAAACGGGTGTCACGATGGGTCGTGGACAGTCATGGCCACTGCTTAAAATATATGTTACTTTTATGTCGCTTTTTTAAATGGATAGTGTAAAATATTTCTTTGTACGGTACTTCATTGTAGGTGAAGATTGTCAGACAGACGTCTCGGCATGAATATCCTTCCTGAAATAGAAAAATTCCTATAGTTCCCGTATTTGTGACACAATTAAGTATAAAGTTGTCAAAATTGATCGGATGAGCACGTAATTATTATCCAGGTATAATTTTGAAAGCTTTGAAAAATTATATTACAAGATATTTTCTTAACCCATTAAGTACCAAAACAAAGAAATTTCTGTCTTACGTTTGAGCTTCAAGAATTTTATAAAAAAGGCAAAGAATTGATTGTGAAATGCTCTTTCCTACTACCTTCGGGTATGCTCTAAACGATGCAATGGGTTAAAAACTGAAAATATTGATTTTCAATTAATAATTAGCAAATTAAAGAAATGCTTTTTTAAAAGTAATTTCTTTCAATCAAAAAGTAGAGGGGGAAGGACTTTTTATGGTCGCAAATATGCACAAAAAATTAAAATTTTGTAATTGTTTCAGCAAAAAGGTATTTGAATAGTTTATTTTGGAACAAAATAAAAATACTGAGTGCTAAATAGGTAAAATCATGATATTAAGATTGTAAAAAATCATTTTATTGATATTTTACGTCATTTTCACACCAAAATCCAATGCAGTGAGTGAAATATCGTTTTTTTTCAACGATTGAGTGCTTCACTGACATTATTTTCATAAAATTAAAAGTTACTGTTTGCTGATATACAATTTTACATGACTGTGCTGTGTAAGGCCTCCAGTCCATGCACCAGAACGACCAGATCTCGGAATGGCCCGAATGAGGGGTTTTGAAGGCAATACTGATCATTACCTTCCGATCTCCAAAATTACTCAGGTCGGGGATGGAGAAAAAAACCAAGAAAACAAAACAAACGCGAATCAAAATTGAGAACCAGCAGAAACCGGATGTACGAATATATTTCCAAAATAAGATAATCGAAAGCAAAGACCTTCCTAGTCGCGACGCCTACAATGAAATTTGTTGTTAATGGTTTTTTTTTGTCAAAAATTATACTACCTGACTCGAAACTGAATCATTTTCTTCAAAATTCGACAATTCTGTCAACATTCATCCTTCTCGTTTAAAAATTCTTTTTATTCGGTGGAAAATTCAATTTTTTTAAATTGGGGGTACAAATGTCTGATTGAAAACTGATCTGTTTTAGTTGCTTGACATTTTCTTCTCAAGTGAAAATCTATCTATATTGTTGAAAATTCAACTGTTTTATCGAAAATACCTGTTTCTGGCTGTGATTCGGATTTGAATATTTCTTGAAAATTAGTCTTTTTGGTCTTTTTTTTGTTCTTTTTCTGGATCTACGTTTTATATTTCTCCAATTCTGCACATTTGGAATTGAAATTTTCTTGACTTTCAATATATACGAGGG
Source organism: Belonocnema kinseyi (assembly GCF_010883055.1). Classification (NCBI taxonomy): domain Eukaryota; kingdom Metazoa; phylum Arthropoda; class Insecta; order Hymenoptera; family Cynipidae; genus Belonocnema; species Belonocnema kinseyi. The sequence goes on from NC_046663.1 coordinate 46,758,090, forward strand.
TAGTTCAATAAGTCCTTAGAATGACCAACAGATGGCGCGCGAATCGCTCCAAATCATCTGTTTTCAGTCAGCACCACTCCCGACTAGATATATGGTGCAGTCACAGTTCATATCTTCTGAGTTTACGTGTTTTTATAACCAATTGAAAAAAAAATTGTTCGTTAAGAAAAATGGAAAAAAACGAGTTCAGAGCGGTAATCAAACATTTTCATTTAAAGGGTGTTTGGAATGCTAGGGGAGTAAATGATCTCAAGGTAAAAGAATTGCGTGAAACTATGGACGTGAAGAATCTAGATATTTTATGTGTGCCCGAAACAAAGAAAAAGGGATGCGAAACTAAAGACATAAAAAACGGCGTGTTGA
>NC_046663.1:46758552-46773367 GCF_010883055.1 Belonocnema kinseyi
AATATTTTATTAAATGATGAGAGAATTGAACAAGTTGATAAGTTCGTATACCTTAGTAGCTTATTTACTAGGGACGGGAAGATAGATGAGGAATTAGATAGATGCATAACCGAAGGTAAGAAGGTTATTTGTAGAGCAGGTCCCCTTATCAGAAGTAAAAATATATAGAATAAAGCTAAAATATAACTACTATACGGTGGCGAGACATGGACCTATCAAGAAAAATATAAGAGTAAAGTTAATGCAATTGACATGAGATTCTTGCGATATGAAGTCTTGTGAAGAGACGTTAGTAGACACATGGGAAATAAATCGGTTAGGATGGTTCGGGCATGTTGAGAGAATGCCAAATGAACAACTAACGAAACAACTGTATCAAGGTAAAGTAAATGACAGCGTGCCCAGAGGCAGACCGCGGAAAGAATGTTTAGAATGTTTGAATGAGACCCTAGTTAGAAGAGACATAAGAAGTCACAGAAACACGAGTCTGCATGTAAAAATGCATGGACATAAAAGAAGCTAGAGAAGTATGCCAGGACAGGAAACTATGGCGGCAAATAGTTAATAAAAAGAGTGTCAGGCGAGTGAATGATACCTGAAACAAAAGATCTTGGCCACTAATGGACCCAAGTGGGAAACCTTACATAACGACATTGTGAGGATCTTCACTTGGGGTGATTCTTAGAGAGATTGATCAGCCACCTGGGTCGGAGCAGTGTTGCGGAAAAATGCGTGAAAAAATGTGCGGAAAGCAGTGTTGCGATAAATATCACGAGAAACCTGGATCCATCTAAAAATTGTATATCCCTTCCTCACATTACTCCCTTCCCCTCCGAGTGAGTCACGCCTACCCCGAAAGAGAAATGGCTCGGTGGCTCAGTTGGTTAGACACTCGGACTTCGCCTCAGAGGTGCGGGGTTTGATCCCTGAGCCGGTACCTCTAAAAAATTTTCAATATACCTTTACCTAGGTTCTGGTGATTCGGAACCCACCTTAAACTGTAGGTTTCCTCATCGTGTACTTGACTGCAAACCAGTCCTTCAATGATGGGGTAAAACCAGGCTTTGTCCAATATATCTGGGCAGACTGCTCTCATCAGATCACTTGATTGCATTATAAAAATACGTCCGTGACTGACGATATATACTGGGACAGCCCCGTGCAAAATGATCAAATAAAAATCCAACTCTAACCAAAAATGCTTTCGACATATTGGACAGTATAAGCCTGTTACAACATTTCAACACAGAAATGTTTTTTATAATAATAAACTTCTATCAATAGCAGTTGCAATGCAAAACAAATAGTTGGAATTTCAATGAAAAGTTACGAAATTCCAACGGAAAATGTGAATTTTTAACAAAAAGGTTGTTAGATTAATTTTAAATCCAAGAGGATAAATTTTATTTCTTAAAAGGAGAATATTCAACAAAACAGTTGAATTTTGAGCAAATATATGACGTTTGAACAAAATAATGGAATTTTTAACCCAAAATGATGACTCTTCAACAACAAAAAATGCATTTTTAACAAAGTAGTTCAACTTTTAACCCCTAAGTGAAATTTTGTAACCAAAAAGACGAATACTCAACAAATAAAGATTTTTCAGTCAATAAGTAAAAAAAGTTCATCCAAATTTGCAGCCAAAAATGGAAAACGTACATTATCAGGTAAAAAAAATTGTTAATCTAAAATCATAAATTTTCAATCAAGTAGTCAAAATTTCAACCATGGAGATGGATTTTCAACTTATATGATACTTCTTCAACTGGAATATTTAAATTTTTGAAAATTAGTATTTTTTCTGTAAATTCATGTTTTTTGCTGTAAACTTGTCTTTTCAGGTAGAGAACCAATATTTTTGAATGAAAATTAATTTACTTGGTTAAAAGTTGAAACTATCTTGTTGAGAATTCATTTAACTATTCTATTTTTCGTCAAAAACTGATCATTTTTGGTTGGAAATTTACCAATTAAATTTTTCATTAAAAATTTACCTTTTTGGTTGAAAATTGAACTTGTCTGTTAAACGTTTATTTTATTGGTTGATAATCCAACTATTTTATTATACATTTTTTTTGCATAAAATACTGCCATTCTCAAAGAGAACCTTTCAACTTTTCAAAATTAATACCTTTATATCGAATATCAGCAAAAAATGGTGACATTTAAGATCAGTGTCTTCTTACAGATCTTTTTTAGCTTTAAGGGGTCAATTTAGGTTGCGCTAGAGAGATAACATTTTTTTAGGCGATTTTGGCTTTAAATTCTGCGATTGTCAGCGCAATCGGTCCAACTTTTAAAAAGAATATTTTTTTTCGTCTCTCATGCACGATACGAAACTCAGACTCATTCCAATGAAACGTTCGAAAATGTGACCCTGTCCTAAAATAAAAATACAAATCATTTTAACTGTCTACTTCCTAGTAAATAAATTCTATGATCAAGAATCTTTTCTCTTTCACCAGATTTATTTTCAAGAATAAATAATGGTCTGTTATCAGAAGTCAAAAAAGCTAGTATACATAGCCGTCCTTCCTCAACGTTTAGCGTAAGTATAAAATAATATAATAATTATTGTTTATAAAAAATATTAAATGTGTTATCAAACATGATTACTTTGTCGAAAGTATATATGTATATGGAACATCAGTATAACTCGCAGAGAATTTCATATAATTTTATTACGTGCTGGCAGAATAGTCTCATTTTCTTTATTTTATTTATTCATGAAAGTCGAAACGTCAAAGCAGATTAAAATGTAATTGAGACCATATCGTATGGGGGTGTCGAAATGTTGCGACATCTGAAAATGAAATACTTTTTCAAGTTCTTAGAATTGAAGCCTTGGTAGAGATAATGTTCAATAAAAGAAATAGATTTCTAGCGAAGGTTATTCTGTGCTATGCCGTATGTTGTTAAAAATTGAAGTTTTACTTGTCAAAAAAATGTTATTAATGTAAATTATTTTTCTTAAAAAATTAGGTGCAAGTGGATTTAGTGATCTGTATCCAGACCAACTTTTTGTACGATTTGGGGATCACACCATTTTTATAGGAACATTCAGTCCTTCTTGCAGAGATAGCTACATACCAGATTGGATGCAACCTGGTGGACAACAAATTGAAAAACGCGTTAGAGGTTTTGTACGAACGACAGAGAACCGACAATCTAAAACAAGTTCTCTCAGCAGAAAAGGTAAACGTTTACATTGTCGGAACCGTAATTTAGCTCCAAGCTATGCTGAACTACGTTCCGGGAACGAATAATATCAAGTGAGATGTTTCACTATTTATATTCCCCGTCCTTACCATGATATACTTCGGAATATTCTTAATTTTCGATTCAACGGCCACTTTTATGTAAATGTACCAGGAGATCATGTTCATATTGGTAAATAAAAAAAATTGGTCAGTCAGAGTTGCCTCTTGGTCCTGGGACAAGCACGCTGACAGTCGATGATCATCACAATCGTATATTTAGTCCATGTACGTTTGAAGCAATAAACGCTAGACACCGCAAACTCTGAATATGTTCATAAAAATTGTTCAAATAATTAATAATTATTGCATCAACTTGATTCAGATATTGAGATCAATTTTCTGGAATAAAATTTCAACTATTTAAAACATTGTTACGAGAGCCTAACTCTCATACCTTATTCCCACTACTATCCTTGGGCCATACTTGCCTCTCTAGAATACAGGGCCATAGTGTAACGTCCAGGCCTGGCGCATATTTAATTCTGTTCTAACCCTCGAGCAATAAAGACGTCCTAAATTTCTGTCTGCAATTCAGTTCTCAACACACAAATCCAGACGCATTATTTAACACGTAACATTTTGGCGATCCTGCCAGAATCAACTTTTCGAATCCGTATATTCTACGGAATTATTAAAGAGGATATCTCATAAAAGTTTGGTCTCTGAGACGAACCTTAAGAATAAAAGAATTTCTACAGAAGTACAAAATTCAGAAACTCCGGATCTTCCTTCGAGAGATCCGATAACCCCGAAAAGTAAGAAAACTTTGGTTAACGCTCGATTCCAGATAAAAAGAGAAGACACTCCACGGTCACCCATTTAACTTATCTGTACGAAGGAGCAAAGCTGTAAGTTAGTGTCGAATTAAAATAAAAAATTAAAAGGTTATACGCTGCGTTGTCGTTAAGAACGTCAGTCCCTTCGCCCTCTTTATATGGGGGACGGCCTATCGAGACAGAACCGGCAGGGAAACGTTTCGGCCTAGTCAAGATAGAACCGGCAAGGCGAAATTTAACGACCAGAATAGGATAGTTGGTATACTGCTGGTATTCCAGAGCATTGCCACCTTCAATAAGAATAAACCCGACTCGAAACATCATGTGTATTTGCAGTAGAACGATTGCATGAAGCTAGAGTATAAAAGACAAAGTCCAAGATACACTTTTGTACACGAACGAGATCGCACACACGGCACTCGAAAAAAATAGCGATAAACAAACCTACACAATACACTGGCATTTCACCAGTTTTTGTTTACGAAGGCATTCCAGAAAATTAAAAAGGAAACCGAGTACAATACTCGGGATATCGACTCTACATCATCCGAAAAGAAAAAATTTACAACCACCACATCAACTATGTCTAATACTGATTCTACTGACGAAGTCACCTCTCTTCCCCTAACGACTACGAGTGGCAGAGTGGGAATGAGAGGAGAAATAGAGACTGACTGCGAAGGAATTCTGACGTGTCACAATGAAAATGCGAGTGTCAGTGGAGAAAAACTGCCTGACTCAAAGCCGGAGGAACGCGAACGAGTGGGAACGCCCAGCAGGGAGCAAAGTAATGTAGGAACAGACCGTCGTCAACTGCCGTATATCCGCAGGAGAGAGCGAACAATAGCGGAAAGAAGGAAGCAGAGAAGCAGCTCAACGAGCAGAGAAGAAAACTTGTGCGAAGCAACGCGCAATGTGGGTTGCAACCTAACCGAAAATCAAATCTCGACTCGTGACGCAATCATAGAAATAAAGTCTCTGAATGGGCAAGACGATGCCGGAGTTGAGGAATTTATCCGAAAAATCAAAAAAATCAGATAGCAGTGCAGTCAACCGGATTTACAACTAGATTTTACATTAGCGGAGAAAATACAACACAAGCTGAGAAGGCAATCCGTTTCAACGATATTTACATCTACGATGACCTGTATGAAGCACTACGGGAAAACTTAAAGCAAGTGAGATCAGTAAGTCACTTAAGAAGTAAGCTTGACATCTGCCGACAAGGAGTGACAGAAAACACGCAGAATTTTAGCACCCGATTCAGAGGAATAGTGAATGAACTAAAATATGCGGTTCAGTCTTCTAATAAAGGGCCTGTCAAAAGAAGAATTGCTCTTGACATAGAAGAAACTGAGTGCCTCCAAAAATGCCCGATAAACTAGCGACGGGAAATAGGCTTGCAGGTCAAAGCCCAAAAACCCACAAATATCGGAGAAGCCCAAAATATGGCTACTGAGATGGAAACTTGTTTAAAAGAGAGTCAACCAAGAGTACCAATACGTAAACCTCAATACTAATCCAAGAAGGAATTCAGGCCAGCAAATACACAATCCAGATCTCAAGCGAATACAACACCAAGGGTCCCAAATCAATCAATGCCAATAGCCAGCAGAATGAATATGAAGTGCCACAAATGTGGAAAACTTGGGCATTTTGCTAACCAGTATTATGCAAAGCAAAATTTTCAACAGGGACCTTTCCCCAAAAGACCACCGAACCCAGTAAGGAACATTCAGGAGGAAGAAACAATTTATTTAGATAAACAAAAAATGACTCAGGAAGAAATAGAGGAGCAAAAAGCCTACGAGGAAGGGGCAGAATATCAAATATATGCAGAAAACTCCTATCCATACGAGGAATAGGACGAGATCTAACAGTATACAGCATATTAGTAGACTCAGGAGTCTCTATTATTCTTATAAAAGAGGACAGCATCCCAGACCACCAAAAAAAAATCAAATACAGAAAAAACTTTTGTATTGGAAATGATCGGCACCAGACAACAGAAACCGCGTACATTCCATACTTTGGGACAAATCACATTTTCCATATTGTTCCTGCCGATTTTCCCCTACCAGAATCAGAAATCATAGGATTACCATTCCTCAAGAAATATGAAAGATACTCGCTAACGCCCAAATTCTTGATACTGGGCAAAAATACGTTACCCCTTCATGAAGACGGGCACTATAATTATCGGTACCAATTTACAACTACAAATCAAGCCCGTTTAAAATACCAGATGAAATTAAATATGACAAAATCCTTAATATACAGTCTCGAGACGAGACTCGCAAAAAGAGGGAACGATTGCTCCACAGGTTTTAATAGAATTTTAGAACTTCATAAAATACTAGTGAATCTGAGATCACACAAGTTACCAGAAGCTCACAAACCCTAGAGCACATGATTCACCCTAGAGCACACGCAGGAACTTGTGGATAAAGGAATCATAAGGCATTCTCAATCTCCATTCAACTCTCCACTTTGGGTGGTAGCCAAAAAAGGTAACAAATTACGAATGGTCATCGACTACAGTCATATTAACAAGGATACTTACCAAGATGCATATCCTTTACCGGTTATCGACGATATTCTCGACCAATTGGGACAAACGAAGATTTTCTCCGCTTTTGATATGAGTGCAGATTTGCATTAAATCCCAATACATGAAGCATAAAAAATACACTGCATTTTCAATATCCCAAGGCCACTACGAATACAATCGTATGCCTTTCGTACTGAAAAACGCACCGGCCACATCTCAACGAATGATGGACAACGCTTTTAGAGGTCTAATTGGCAGAGAATGCTTTGTATACATCGATGACGATGTAGCAAAAACCTTAGAGGAGCACAATAAAAACTTGATTAAAGTGTTTGAAAGGATAAAGGCATTAGGACTAAAACTAGAACCAACTAAATGCGAGTATCTACGACCAGAACTCGAGTATTTAGGCCATGTACTCATAAAGGATGGAGTAAAACCTAATCCAGCGAAAACTGATGCTGCGAAAAACTTTAAAATCCCTACCACCGTAAAGAAAATTCAGTATTTTTTGGGCTTGGCAGGATACTATAGAAAATTCATTAAAAACTTCTCTAATATAGCAAGAACTCTGACTACGCTAACCCAAAAAGAGACCATATTTGACGATACACCCAAATGCACTGAAAGTTTTGAACAACTAAAAAACGCCTTATGCTCCACACCAGTAGTACGATTTCCGAACTTCAAGGAAACTTTTACGCTAACAACAGACGCATCCAATGAAGGATTGGGTGCAGTACTATCACAGAAGGAGCGCCCACGATTATTTATATCAAGGACGTTGAACCAGACAGAAGAAAATTATACCAACAGCGAAAAGAAATTGTTGGCTATAGTATGGGCAGTCAAACGATACCGTCTGTACCTATTGGGAAAAAAATTTACAATTCAGATCGATCACAAGGCCTTGATTTGGCTCCATAACGTGAAAGACCTGAGCTCACGACATAGTAGCTCCTGAAATAAAAATACTCGACACGCCCATAAAGGGAGAGTTAAATAGCCTCACGTTGAATAAACCCGAGCCCATAATCACTGGTCACGAGAAAGTCAACAGCAGGATCAAAATTAAATTTCCTGATAGAAGAATCAGCGAGTCCTCTGAGAAATCAAGTGAGGAATCGACTGATGAATCAACTGAGGATGAATCAGAAAGTTTAAAATACAATGAGCAGGATTCCAACTTATTCGATAATTACTTAGAGTAGAAAGAAAACCCAGTGACAAATGAAAGGATTAAAATTAAACCCCATGCAGCCGAAAAATTATGGAAACAAATTGAAAGAGATAATATGCCAAATTACAGCGAGGAAGAATGGCTAAGACACCTGGGTTGGATGATAGAGATTTCAAGCAAAATAAATTAACTATTATACGACTATACTTTGGAGACCCTACGTTTATACCCATCGAAAGGGAAGAAATAATAGAAATGATCAACCATTTGTCCAACTACTACGCAGATTCCAGTTTTCACTTGTGTTTTAATCAAACTCGCGATCTATCTAAACATGAAAAAGAGAAGATAATAAGAGAAGCTCACGGTAATCACTTAGGAGAAAACAATACCACCATAAAAACAAAAGTAAAAGCAGAATGGGCAGGAATGGACGAAGAAATAAAAAGGTACGTTAAATCATGACCTATCTGTCAACTACAAAAGGCAGTTAGGATAAAAAACCAAGCCTCAGGTATTATTCGGCCCGTTGCCAGAGACAAAGAGTGGAAATAAATATATTTTGAGTATCCAGGACAGGTTAGCACGGTACACTTTATTACTGCCAATGAAAAACGAAACTTCTGAAAGCATTCTGAATAATTTCATGGAACACTACATCTAAGTGTTTGGGGCACCGCAGGTCATTCTGACCTGATCAAGGACAGAACTTCTTGTCAGAATTAGTACATCAGTTTGAAGAAATGTTCAAAATTAAACACATTAAAACTACTGCATTCCATCCTTAGGCAAACGAAAATTTCTATAAATTTTGCAATAAATATTACCAGAAACGAGGCGACGGGACTCTCACCCTTCCAGATGACCTTTGGAAGAGACCCAAACCTTTCCTCCACACTAGCCCGATCACCTACACTTACCTACAGCCACCTGATAAGAAAATGGAAAGCTAAACATGAAAAATACTTACAAAAGGCTAAGGAGAGGATCCAACTACAACAAGAAAAGTCTAAGAGAAGGTTGGATGCAAATTTAGCGCGAATCTATCCGATCTATGAAATTAGAAACCTGGTCAAATGGAAAAATAAGAACATGTTGAACAAATTGGAACCCAGCTAGAAAGGCCCAGGCACAATAATACATTTAGTGGAAATAGCTTGTGGAAAAGAGTGCACTCTCGTATACTACGAGCTACAACTAACGAGAGGTAGATACGACAGGCTTCACAACAAAATCCAAATTTTACACAAAATGTTAGGAAAATAGCGAGCTAAAAGAGGGTTAGTTAATTTCGTAGGTGATATCTCCAAAACATTGTTTGGAACGCTGAGCGAGAAAGACCTTGAGCAAATAAACAACGAGTTCGACAGCATTTATAAAGACAATAAACAATTAGCCCAAGTACTGACAAACCACACTAAAATCCTTAAGATCATACTTGATTCCTCGTCAACGGATTACAAAAGTCTAAGAGGAAAAATAAACGTTGAATCAAACGCTCTGAGAAACCTTGTCACTGGAGTAAACGCAAACACCTAAAATACTTTTGTAAATTCCAAATTAATGTTGGCCACTCTGCTAATTGATGAGATGGACGATGATATCAACACAGCTATTAATGCTGACAAGAACATGGATCGCGTCTCTTCCTATCCACATTTTGATACGCTCTTGAAACGTGACGGAATCAACTTTCTCATTACTTTTCAAGATATCAACAAATTTGAAAAAATGAATCAATTGCGTATAAATGTTTATGGCATAGAACATGAGGAAAATAGGAAAAAGGATGAGATTGTCCCCCTGTATATTAACAATGAAATATCGAAATGTCCAACAATTCACCTGCACAAAATTTAACCCTGAGTAGAGCAGCAGTCACATGTGGTGGCCTAAAAGATTCGTAAGAAGAACAAACAAAGTATTTAAGTGAAAAAAATGTAATAAATAGTCCTCCTGAGAGAATTTTTAATTAATTGTAGAGTAATATTTTCAACAGAGGAGAGGGGTAGGAACATATTAAAGTTTAAAAATTACATATACAAAAAAAATGTACTATTTGCAGTATATGCAGACATTGAGTGTTTCCTGGAAGCAGTTAAAAATTGAAAAAACGGATAAAGCGGCGTATCAAAAGCATATCCCTACTAGTGTTGCGTTTTATACAAAATGCAGTTTTAATGATTCAACTTCAGAATCTAAAGTATAACATGAAAAGGATTGTATTGAATTGTTTGTAAAAGAATTGAAAGATTTAGCAGTAAAAGTAAATTCTCGTTTGGAAAATCCTGTACCAATGGAAAAATTAACTTCGAAGCAAAAACAAGATTTTCAAAATGCAAAATTGTGCCAAATTTGCGAAAAAGAATTTAAGAAAGACGATGTTAAACATCGCGACCATTGTCACTTCACAGGTAAGTACTGCGGTCCAGCGCATGGAAGCTGCAACATTAATTACAAATACTATCATATCATTCCAGTAGTTTTTCATCATTTATATGGTTACGACTCACACGTTTTCATTAAAGAATTAGCACAAAAATATGAGGGACATGACTCCTTACTGCCTGTAAATAAAGAAAAGTATATCTCATTTTTAAAAGATATTCCAAATACGAGAGTTAAACTTAGATTTATCGATTCTTTCCAATTAATGTCTAGTAGTTTAGAAAAATTCGACTCATATCTCAATGATAGTGAAAAACACTAACGAGGAAATTTGGTAAAAATGACACTGAATTCAAGTTGCTAACAAGAAAAGGTGTCTTCCCATGCGACTACATTGATAGTTGTAAGAAATCAGAGGAAGCCAGTTTACCTCCAAAAGAGTCATTTTATTCAAAATTAAACGATTGCCACATTTCTGACGAAGATTATCAACACGCTTGTAAAGTGTGGGAAACGTTTAATTTGCAAAATTTAGGGCAGTATTCAGATCTGTACCTCAAAACCGATGTTTTACTTCTGGCTGACATTTTTGAAAATTTTCGAAAAACTTGTTTTGCAACATATAAATTAGATCCATTGCATTAGTACACAGCACCGGGACTTTCTTTTGATGCAATGCTAAAGTAAACTGGAATTGAACTACACTTACTGACCGATGTGGAAATGCTACTCTTAATTCAGAAAGCAATCAGAGGTGGCGTTTGACAATGCTCTAACCGTTTTGCAAAAGCAAACAATAGATTTATGGGGGAAGATTTTTATCCATGTGATCCGGAATCATACATTTTTTATTTGGATATTAACAATCAGTATGGTAAAGCTATAAGTAAGTGTTTACCATATCAAGATTTTGAATAGTTTGAAAATTTCGAAAACAATCCAAACTTTTTCAATGTGCCTGATGATTCGCCTGAAGGTTACATTCTTGAAGTGGATCTAGAGTATCCTGAAGAGCTTCACGATTTGCACAAGGACCTTCCATTATGTCCACAAAACTTTGTGCCTCCTGGTTCAAAATGTCAGATTCCAAAATTAGTTAACAATTTCCTACCAAAGAAAAATTACGTGCTACACGGAGAAAAACAAATGTTAGCACAAACTATCTAGATATTAATAGGTAATATATTAGCGATGTAAGTATGGCACAGAAATCTAGATACTGAAGAAGAGCATCCGTAGATATTAAAAAGAAGATTTTAACTGACAAAATCCAAGATATTAATGGGCAGAATTTAATATATTTAAGAAATATTTTTTAATTGTGCAAAGTTACCTGTAAAGCATGTCATTTTTTATAAAATGCAAAAGAATGTTAATATTGTAGTCATCTGTTTTTAAAATCCGAATCCTCAAGCATTCGCCTTTTTGGCATAATTATGCGATTTTTGTGTTGAGCAGATAACACACTGTACATGGCTAATATGAAAGATGCCTGCTGAGTCCTCATTTTCTTATTTTCATCTCCAAAAACGTTAAATCCATTTTTCACCAAAACTTATAGTGCAATAGATATCCGAAAAACCACAATACACACGATGAAAGCTGAAGATACATGTATGTTGAATAGAAGATATGAGATATTATGCCGTAATATCTATAAATTATGGTTAAATATCAAAGTTTTTAATATCTGCTTTTCGATATCTATTTTTCTCCCTGTACATTACCAAAATCTAAAAATTTACTTGGAATTAGGCATGAAACTAACAAAATTCATCGAGCTCTAAAATTCAAGCGAAAACCGTGGCTCTAATTGCTAAGCCAAACTTTTATAGCTGAACCATATTTGATGAAAACATGGTCATTATTGAATTGAACAAAACAAAGATTTTTCAATAAACCTATCTACATTGGCTTCACAGTCCTTGAAATCTCAAAAATTATCACGTACGATTTTTATTACAAGTATATTCTTCTAAACTTTGGAAAATCTACAAAATTGCTACATACAGATACAGACAGTGTCATCTGCCATTTCACTGTTCCCCACTATTACGAATATATTAAACGATACATCCATAAATTTCATACATCAGATTTATCCACCAGACAGTGTTTACGGAATTCCTATAAAAAATAAAAAAGTTTTGGGATTAATGAAAGATGAATGCAACGGAAAAATAATGACTGAATTTGTGGGTTTGTGATCAAAATTATATAATTATAAAGATTTGGGTGAATAAGAAGATGAAAAAAGAGATCCAAAGGTATAAAAGTATCAACATTGAAAATCATAACATTGGATGATTATAAGCATACACTCATTTCTTGTCAAAATCTGATTAAAAGCCAAAACCTAATCCGAAGCCGAAAGCCCGACTTCCACACCATCATCCAAGATAAAATTGTTCTCAGCTGGCATGATGACAAACGAATACTGCTCCCGGGTACTACAGATACTCTTGCACGGGGATATAAATATAAAGTCTATGAACCCCATGGAAGTCGATGCTATGTAAAAAATGTATATAAGTATTAAATATTTGCATATATCGATGTAAAGAAAATTGTCATTGTAGGGTACGAAGATTGTATTGTAACAGAATTGTTACCTAATATTCGGGTTCGGTGCCGCCCTGCAACTAAGAGTAGCAGGATCGCAAACGATGGGGGACGGATTTCCCCGAGGGGACCCGAGTCGCCGAGCCTGTACGTCTCGCTCTGTACGTTCACTCGAACTATTCTTTTTCGTGACGCTTTGCCAACTCGAGTGCCAAACTGGGGGATAAGGATTCCTGCGACGCCAGTCCAACCGTCCACCATCGAGCCGCGGATCGCTGAGCCGCCCACGCCGCGGGCCTACCGCACCTATTGTATCCGGCAGCAGCTTTTCTTCCCCCTAGCCGCGCCACGGGCTTAGGGGCCGACATGTAAATGGCATTAAAATTACTGTTGCCTTCTTTTTGTACTTGATGAGTTTCATTGTGACTACACCCGATTCTCGGCTTTCCACTTCCCCCATCCACCCCCTTCGATATTAGCTCCGTAATATCTGGCGCCCAACCCAAAATCCCACACTTTTCCTTCTAAAATAGCAAACCATACGAAAAAAAGGGGAAACACATTTTCAAATTAAAAGAAAGAATACTTCTGACTTACACTCTCATTGTTTTGACTCTTACAATAATTAAACTCCATTGCTTGTATGCCCTTGATCTATTTGCCTCTGAATTAATTGCATTTGCCTTTTCAAACGGATAATTTGAATTAGACGCTCCAATCCGTTCACCATGCCATTTCTCTGATTTTGTGTAGGATTTATGTCCATTATGTAATTTACCTGCCATGCCATTTTTCTGATTTTGTTCATGATTTATATTGATTATATGATTTACCTGCCATACCGTTGTTTTGATTTTGTTCATGATTTTTATTGATAGTGTGATTTACCTACTGTTCCATGTAATTTATCATGTGAAATGATGTATTTTCTGATGCGATTTGTTTTCCAATACGATTTGGTTTCTGAAGTGATTTGTTTTCTATTATGTCTAACCGATTGATGTACCGTTTATCTGTCGCGAATGAGGGGAATTAAAAATTGAAAAATTAATAGGAATTTAACGGAAAATTTAAAACCCACAAAAGGGGGAAAAGGAAATTCAGCTCAAAATGCTTATATCGATGAAAGATTTTCCGGTGAAATTAGGCAAAAGATTCAATTCTGCAACCAAAAAAGGACTTAGGATATTTACTCTTATCTTACAGAAGTTAGAAAACTATTTACAAAATTACACCCTAGAAGAAGCCTTGAATGGGAATTGCGTAGAGCTTACGAAAACCTAACAATAGAATATAAAATGTGCATAAAAAGGAACGATTTTGATACTTGCGAACAATTACAAGATTTAGGCAAAAAATGGGAAACTAAGCTAGCCAAGTCGAAAGTTAGAGGGCAAGTTTTACAAATAACAGAACCGAAAATCACGGATAAAAACAAACAAAAGCGTAACAATAGTAACGGTGATACAAATAATTTAGATAATAATAAAGATTCAAGGTAAAATAAAAATAGTGAAAAGGATCACCAAAACGGAAACCAAAATAATCAGAGTAAAAAACCATATAGAAATTGATTTCCATTTTTACCATTCGGATTTCCATTTCTTCCTTTCCCAAACCAATACCAACAAAATTATAGAACAAATTTCAGACCTAGATTTCAACGAAACTTCCAACCCAGATTCAAAAACACTAGACCAAGATGTCAATTCAATTCTTACAACCAAATGTCACCAGCGTTTAAACAAATGACAATAGGCTCAGCTGAAGGTCAAAACAGCCCAATGATCGAATTCCCAACAGAAAAAGCGAAAAATAATTTAGAAAATTATAATAAACAAAATTCCCAAAAACCAAACTACGGAAATAAAAACCAAAAACCGGCTAATAATTCTAACAAGGACTCACAAGATAAAACCAGTCCAAACTCGAATAGAAAACAAGAAGAAAAAACAAACGCGAAGGAAAATACTGGTAATTACAATGATACAGGCTTAAATAAACACACAAGAGGGGATGTATATGTATGCATGTATGTATGTGTATGTATGTATGTATGTGTATGTATGTGTATATATATGTACGTATATATGTA
>NC_046663.1:46773467-46775430 GCF_010883055.1 Belonocnema kinseyi
GTGACTTTCGCAGTCGCCTGTTTCGACTTTCTAGTCTAGGGTTAAAAACACAACTTTCGACCCGCTACGGGGGCATCGAAAGTCAACTTTTTGATACATTTGTTATGAAATTTTTTTTTGTGTCTATAAGGTCTCTTGTTGTAAAATTAGTCGTGTATTTTGTAAATGGGTTTTGGTACTATTTTTTTACAATATTAACAAAGGAATCCCTCCGAATTTTCTCCGGTTTTGAGTTTAATAATCGCCTTTTTTTCTTGAGGTCGCTGTTCCAGTTTTCATTCATGATGGTCTGTTTCTGTAAGGAGAAAAAAAACAAATAGGGGTGGGGGAACAAAAATGTTGTCTGGAGTCACGGCAGTTTTATTTTAAGGTTATTTTATTGTCATAAGAGTTGATAGGATTTAATATAGTAATTGTTATAATATAATATGTAGTTTCATTTTTAAATTTAATTCCTTCTCCTTCCTTTTTTAATCCAGTCCTCCACTTCTCTTGCTCCCTTTTCCATGTATCGTCTCCATTCCTTTGTTATTTGTTCTACCTCTTCCTTTTTCCTTTTCTCCTCCTCCACTGCTATTATTGCCAGTACTCTTTGCCAGGATATTGCCCTTTCCCTTTCGATTCTCGCTCTCGTCTCCTCCTCCTTTCTTCTCTTTTCCTCCTCTTCAGCCCTTTTCTGTTCTATTTGTGTTGGTTTGAAGTTATTATATATGAACCAAGTTTTTTTGTTGCAGTTTTTAAAGTGTTCCAGTTGAGCTTTTAGTTATAATTCTTTTAATTTTTGTAACATCATCTGGGGTGTTGTCTTGCTTTTCCTTGTACTTGGTCCTCCCTCGGAATCTTCTTCCTCCTGCGGTTCCAAGTTTTTAAGTGCGCTGCGGATGTGGCGGTGGGGATAGCGTTTTACATTGTGTTCTGATGCTCCCTGTGGGATCTTGTTTAGCCAGATCCATGCTGGGTAATTTGCTAAGTGTTCCTCAAATTTTTGTTAGTCTGCCGTCCTTTGCAGAGGTAGCACCTCACTTCTGGTTCCATTTTCTAAATGGGAGAGAAAAAAGAAAAAAAAAAGTTTCTACTGTCTAGATTTGTCTTTGGGGTCAGTTGTGTATGCTATGCCATTGATCCTTGCCCTCTGCCAATACTTAGTTCCTAACCCTTAAAGTCTCAAGTTTTTGTTAGTTTTTTTGTGTATTAGTTGTTTTCTAGCTTAAAGTTATTTATGTTCCATTCGCCTATGCTCCTTCCTTTGAGGTTTTGTAATTCATAAATCGTTGGGGAAATCTTTTTCTTAATACTATATGGACCTTCATATTGGTCGTATAACTTACCTGATTTTTTATCTGCTTTATTTGAAAGTCTAGTTGTTCTTTTTAATACTCTATCTCCTACTTTAAATTCTACCGGTCTTCTTCTTAAATTATAGTTATTCGCTTGTCTTTTATTAGCTTTGTCCAAATTTTTCTGGACTTCTACTTTTATAAATTGTAGCTTCCTAAGGCTGTCTGTCTATTTGTCTATGCTTTGAAACTCTATTTCGCTTTCGTTTTCGAAATGTTTTCCCAGGTGTCATGATCGTTATCTAGGTAGGTTTTAATAATTTGTTTAATTGTTCTGTTATAATTTGGGTTGGTTACTCGATTTGGTTCTTTCGCATGTTTTACCATTTTTAACGTATTTGATTATCTCCGAATACATTCTTGACCAGAAGTAGTACTCGGAAATTCTCGCCATCGTTTTTTCAGAAATTAAATGTGCTGCTTGCAAAACGTCATGATTTTCTTTCAAAACCTGTGTTCTTAATTGTGGGACCGGATGCAATAAGGGCACATAAAATTTTTTCGTGCGAAAACGAAGTCCCCTCGAGGCTTTAGAAAAAATGTTCGAATTTTAATTTTCAAAAGATATATATGGATGTAAAATTTGATTGCGCATCTTTTTTTC
Source organism: Belonocnema kinseyi (assembly GCF_010883055.1). NCBI lineage: Eukaryota > Metazoa > Arthropoda > Insecta > Hymenoptera > Cynipidae > Belonocnema > Belonocnema kinseyi. The sequence continues at coordinate 46,775,409 of NC_046663.1, forward strand.
TTAAGACAAAAAGTTGTAACTT
>NC_046663.1:46775530-46783124 GCF_010883055.1 Belonocnema kinseyi
AAATAACTTAAACTTTTAACTTGTTTTTTCAATAACCTAGAAACTTTTATGAATAATTTGTATTAGAAAGAGCTATTTTTCATTTATCCGGTTCAAACTTTCGCTTGCGTAAGATCAGAGCAAACAGAAAAATCAATAACTGCTTATAAACTCATCGATATCACGTCTTAATTGGTAAACAGTGGACAAGCAACGAAAATGTCGGTACTTTGTTCTGTGAAGCTTATCGGTAAAGTTGAAAACAATTTTTTCACTTCTTATTGTAAGTACGAGGGTGTTAATAATTCTTTTAGTTAAATCAGGATTAATATTTTCTTATAACGGGGGGCTCCGCCCCCGAACCTGGTCGGGGCTTCGCCCCCTGCACCCACCACCAGGGTTTCACTCTGGATCCTCCCCCCACCTTCTCCCACTTGATCCGCAATATACTATTTAATTACTCTCCAGCGTGTCATTCTAACCTCTATCTATCATTACCTACGTATTTACAAACAATAACATCTTTGATGAGACGCAAAGAAGTTTCAGGCATCTCAAGTCAAATTTTCGATATATTTTTTATGAAAAATTGTATGCGCAACAAGGGGCGAAAGGCGTCAATTGTACGAGTGCGAAGTTAGCTGCCCGAGCGAAGCGAGGGTAGATATCACACGAGTGAAAGTGCTGTCTCGCCCCGAGTTGAATACCTACAAGAGGGTTGGGAGAGAATAAACAAAAAATTACAAAACCTTTTACAGATAGAAATTACATAATACGAAATAGAACGAAACATAGACAAAGAAACAATAGAAGACTTGGACAGAGAACTTAGGGAATTGACACAAAGTTCAGGAATATACCCGAACGCCTGGGGGAGGAGGGGGGGCGTAAGAGAATTGTTACCTAACACTCGGGTTCGGTGCGGCCCTGCAACTAAGAGTAGCAGGATCGCGAACGATGAGGGACAGGTTTCCCCGAGGCGAACCGAGTCGGCGAGCGATAGCGCGCCTAAGAGTCAGTCTCGCTCTGCTTGTTCACTCGAACTATTCTTTTTTGCGACGCTTTACCAACGCGAGTGCCAAAACTGTGGATAAGGATTTCTGCGACGCCAGTCCAACCGTCCACCATCGAGCCGCGGATTGCTGAGCCGCCCACGCCGCGGGCCTACCGTACCTATTGTATCCAACAGCAGCTTTTCCCCCTAGCCGCGCCACGAGATTAGGGGCCGACATGTAAGTGGCATTAAAATTACTGTTGCCTTTTTTTGTACTTGATGAGTTTCATTGTGCCTACACCCGATTCTCGGCTTTCCAATTCCCCCATCCACCCCCTTCGATAGGAGAAAGATAGAGATAGAATATAATGCATATATGAGTGTAGGAGTGAGAGAGACAGAATATATACTGTATATATAAAGCTTAATGTAGCAGATATTAGTCTACATATTACAGTCTGAAGTGATTCGAATAAAAATAATCTTTTGTAATATATATTAGATATAATGAAAATTGAATATATGTAAAAAATTATAAAAAGGAATCGAAAAAACTGTACAATTGTTTGTATAAAATGAAAGTTATTGCAAAATAAAAATATATGAATCTAAATTGTTATTTTTTATTGAATACAATCCTGAAAATCATATTTTTAAGTGCATTTATTTAAATAAGAAAATCATTTGCTTAAATTCAAACTGAAAAAAAGTTAAATGCAGAGCAATTTTCTTCAACTGATTTAGCTATCGGATGCAACCTGATCCAGCAGACGTAATCTCTCAATGCCGAGGACGACGTTTCTTGAAGCCACAATGCCAACGATGTTCAATGACCTACTCATTCGCATATCTAATATTCGCACTTATTATTATAAGGACAAGGAACTCTGTGAAAAAACACGAACAAGTTTCTTTTCATTTGCTTTTTTATTTTATTTTTAAAAAATCAGTACATTATATATATGTACTTAAAAAACTAAGTAGAATACATATATATGAAACAATGATTTCTTATCTCTATAAATCAAAATAATAATCAGTATATAAGTACTGTTCTAGAATCATCCAGTATTCCAATAAAATTACATTTTCAATTGAGTATTTAGAGCATTTTTCATACATATGATTCGTACACATAATATCTTTAAGTTCATACATCTCACGCGATTTCTGCAGCGAAGGATATTTCAGATCAAGCAGGTCAACAATTTCGCATGACATTTCTATAAATTGTTTTAAGCAATTCTTTTTTCTAATTCTTTTACATAAATTGTTGTTGCATCTTCTAAAGTGTCCTCGAATTTTACAGGTACTAAAGAATACGGTAAATCACCAGCATTTCAAGGTATTCCATGATGATTGTGCTCTGTCCAAAGGTTGATAGACTTTTATTTTGGTGGAACGTTCTTCCACTCGCAGGGTGATTGAAAGCGAAAAGAATCAGGTTTTTTGCTTGTGTCATCGAAGAGTGGTAAAATAGCCAATTCTTTCAATACAAAATTTATTTTCGGGCAACTTGAAGCCCTGCATATCCACCAAGTACTGCATCTTGAATGCAACTAAACTATTTCTTACTGGTTACAGCATTTTTATACCAACTTTTTTACCACCCCACTTATTGGTTTATATTCAACTATACGATGGTGCAAAATTAAGCACGATGTTTGAGGCGGAAAATTTTCACTAGTTTGAAATTCCAAAGAATAGCACTGATCATTTAAAAGTAGTTTTACATTAGTCAAATTGCAATGATCAAACTTGCTACAATTTCTAGTAGTAGTATTTTTTCTGTTTGTCTGAAATCCTAGTATAACAAATCTCGGCTTTTCCAATTGTGTTGAGGTTTTTAAAGTTCAAATATGCTTTGAAGTCGCTGGAACTAAGGGATATTCATATAGTTCCCAAATTCGAAAACTTGTTGGACTTTGTGCTCTTATCAAAATGAGTTCATGTTTAGCATTAACAATGATTTTGTGATGATCTTCAGCAAAACCAAATATCATGCTAAGAGGTGTGGCTACATCAAAGTAGCCCGTGACGTTTGTTAGTAAATGATTGTTATTATTTACATCCAGCCAACCAGTATTCTGTATGTAACTTGATTGTCCTGCATTTAGACTCAGACAAACATTTTTATTTCTATCAATTTCTATTGCATTGCATTCATATCTTGCTTCTTCAAGCAAATGACGGATGGCATTAGAAACTAAAGATGTGTTTGTCACTTGTGCTTCATCAGTTTTTACGATTCTTCCATGTACGTGAAGTCAACTTTTGCTCGGCGGGAGACACTGGTCCTGCTTTTGAACGACGATCCGAATTTCATCACTGTTGTTGAAGGTCGATGAGGCATAAGGCTGATGCGCATGAATTTCACAGTGTGCAATTGACTCATCAAAGATGATTGGTGCTTGAATATTTAAAATGTCCCCTTCGATGACAAATAATCAATCCCTGATAGACAAATTGACAGATGCAGGTGCAAAAAATCTTATATCTCTTTATTCTCTTCTTCTTTTTCTGAGCTTCAGGCGTAGACTTTTTAGGAAGAGGGAGCTTTGAGGTGTTAACCCTTTGACTGCTCTTTATCGACTAAATGTCCGTCTTGATCAGTTATACGGAGCTCTATAAGATCTATTGTGTGCACGGCGACTGGTAAGTAAATGGCATGAGATGGCACTTCCACTATCTTATATTCTAGTCTGCGTGGAGAAAACCCCAAAAAATGACCGATGGAATCTTTAGGTTAGAAATTTATATTGTGACTGCATTATATTTAACTTTTTAAAGTATTATTGTTTGGCTTAATATGAATTTCAATACCCTTGTTTGTCAAAGTATTCTGTAGATAGCGCTTTATGTCACTTATTTCATAACTTCCTGTAGGTATTTCTATTACTTCGTCGACCACATAAGATTTATTTTGGCCAATGTCTACATTGGGCATCGAATTGAAGGTTAAAAACTCAACGAGTCCAAGCGTGTAATTTTTATGAGGAGACAACTCAATGGGAGGAAAATAGTGCGTTTCCAGGATTGAAGAAGCTCCCGATAATGTTAGCGTCAATGAATCATCCATGATGACAGCTAGCGTTCAAATGACTTTATATTGAAAATTTCAGCACTTATATAGGTTAAACGTACTTTTAGATTTTAATTTATTGCATAGAAATGTCAAACACACCAATGTGTTCCTGATTCTTTTTTATCATCAGGATTAACAATACCACATTTATATTTACGTGACCCACCCTTTGTCAATATATTTCACATAAGAACACCTCCAAAATGTGGAATTTTCAAAGATTTTGCAAATTTCATTAAATCTGCATCAGTCAAGGCTCGATGAGGGAGCTTTACTAATCCTTGTCTATATGGCTTCCATTGTCTCATTATGTCGTTTACTCTCTGAAAGTTGTTGTTTTGCCGCATTTGCATCATTCACAGCTTTAGCTATTCCAGCAGTTCCACCAGCTAGTGCTCCAGCAGCACTAGATCTGTAAAAACGGGTATGAGAAAGGGTTAAAAAATCCTCCTACTTTGGCCGGTACAGGCAGAATACGAAGTTTATTCACATTTCTTCTTCCATCAGCCTTCATTACAGCTGCGCGTGCGCCTCTGAGCTGCAGATTTAATGGCAGTTTGCGCATCATTGCTTGAAATCGTAGACTTTTTCGGTGCAGCGAAAATTTTTCTCAGTGAAGTGGTAGGTCTTCTGTTCTTGTTGAGACCCATCCTGTAGCCAAGACACATTTCCAAGCTTTTTCAGCTAGTATACTGTCAGCTGAGTTTCTAGCCTCTATATTTTCTCTATTTGTGAGTAGGCTATATCGTGCTCTTTGCAAGCAGCGTCCAGTGGATTGATTCCCGGATCACCTCGTGCTAATCGTTTAGTTAGTTTCGTACCTGGTCCACAGCCTTGGTAACCAGGCAAGTGCATTTCAAACGGCAAATTGTTGATGATTTTGTTGAGCAAGCCTCTCCCACGTCTTACCTATTTCACGGTTCGTTTACGACTAAATGTTTTGTCTCTGTTAACGATCACATCTATGCAAGGGATACTTTCAGACTGAAGGGTCAACCTATATAAACAGGATATTTATAGGTGTTCCAGTCAGTATTTTTCAAGATGCAGTTTGAAGCACAACCTGTGAAACTGCCTATTCAGAATTTTGATTCGCTTGTTCAAGACGAGAAAAACGACATGGACATTTGCTATCAAGCAGTGCATGAGCTATATTTTGTGGACCTTCCAACTGTGGAAAGACAAATGCTTTGCTGGCTATACTGATACACCCAAATGGCTTTAGATTTGAAAATATTTACATCTACTCAAAATCTCTAAATAAATCAAAGTATGTATTTTTGGAAAAAGTCCTTCAATCAGTATATGGCGTTGAGTACTATCCTTTCAATGAGCATAAAGAGGTTATAATGCCAAGTGAAGCGAAACCCAACTAAGTAATTGTATTTGATGATGTGGATTGTGAGAAATAAGATAATATAACAGCATTCTTTTCTATGGGCAGACACAAGGATGTCGACTGTTTTTACTTTAGTCAGGCAATTGCTCATATTCCTAAACATCTTGTACGCCGCAATGTTAATTTACTTGTGTTACTGAAGCAAGATGAAATGAATCTAAAGCCCATTTATGATGGTCATGTAAATTTAAATTTAAATTTAAATTTAAAAAATTTTTTAAATCTGTGTTTAACATGCTGGAACGTATGGATTAACACGTATGGATTCGTTGTAACTGATAAGGATAGGAATCTTAACAAGGGTAGATATAGGAAAGGTTTTGATTGTTTCATAAATCTGAAAAAGTAACATACACATGTGTAATGATCAATATAAAAACAGTCACATCTTAGACGCTGATGCATCAACATGTCTTCGCGTAAGGAGAATTTTCAAAAGCAAAAGAATATCTTCCAACAAATTGCTAAAGCTACTGATTCAATTCGACGAAAACATAGGTTATTAAAGTTGGACAAAGAAACAGTTGAGCGCACATTAAGTGACACTTTTAAACCCATTGTTTATCCACTCGAGAAAATTTTTGGCGGTTTTAAGAATATGAAAAATGTTGAAACAATTAGAAGGAAAGAAGAAGCAAAGAATAAAGCTGAAGAAAGTATTGATGAGGACGATGATTCGTCATATAAATCAATTAATAACGATGAGGAGAAGCAGACGAGACTTTAAATCACAGTAATTTGGAGACATCAACTGCTAGTGATGCGGAAAACAACTTAGAAACACCTACATCATCATCGATTGATGATGATGCAAACAAGTATCTCATATTATTAGGCGAATGAAGTAGAGGACTTGATAATGTGTGTCGAGTAAGAAAATTAACGAAATATAGATTAATGATTGGAGATTCTCAGATAGGTTTCAGTCAAAACTATATTCATGTGGGTAATTTGAACTTTACCAAAAGTAAAGGCTTGCTTGAACTTTTATTTAAGAAGGTACCTCAAGAGGCCTCTATAACGCTCAGTGATCTTGAAAATTATAGACAAATTGTTATTGCAACAAACGCATATAAAAACATTATAATTCGGATGGAGAAATTCGTGACAGTAAGGCCTTTATATATGAAAACTTAATAATGAAATTAATTCCTCCATCTCCAACAAAGAATGCAAATAGACGAAGTAAAGACCGGAAATCATTATCAGGTGAAGGTATGATACCACAATATATGATTGCTAGAGAGAAAAGTCTAATGGATTACATTTACTAGGATGATCTGAAGCTCAAGAACTGTATGATGCTGTGAATCTGAATATGGTGCAATATATGATACAGTGTGAACTGCAGAATATATATGATGTTGTAGCTTCTTTGCGAACTTAAGTAGTCAATAATGCAATGATGATTGAAACTTTGAAAAATTCCACATAAACTTTTCAAAAATGCGAAAATTGATGTTGAATCAATTAAAGAACTGGTATATCGAAATTCCGAGCTCATTAATCAATTAGACACTAGGCTGAAAGCACTCAAAAATGGACGCTAAGAAGCTGCAATTGGTGAAGGAGCTGCACAAGCCAGCTAGACGAAATTACCAACGTCGACATTTCGATATTTGTGGCATTAATGAGACCTGGCAAGCTGATCTTGTTGAAATGCAACCATACGAGAGAGAAAACATAGGATACAAGTACATCTTAACTGTAATTGACATATTTTCAAAATTTGCCTGGGCGGTTACCGTTAAATCCAAGAAGGATGAAGATGTAGCTCCAGCCATGGATTGATAGAGGAAAAGAATTTTACAATTCGCATTGTAAAAATCTTATGAAGCGATACAAGATAAATTTGTACTCGGAGTTCCGGTCGGACAGTAAAGCGGTCAACACGCGTTGTGATAGCTCCAGAAAATACGACGAATTTAGTTGGCTCAAGCATCCACTCGGGGATAAGTCTGCAGGATTTGAAATCGGAGGCTACTAGTGAACTAGTGAAAGTGTTTTTTATAGAGTGTGGCGGGGTGTTCACCCCCAAATGTATCAAAAAGTTGACTTTCGATGCCCCCGTAGCGGGTCGAAAGTTGTGTTTTTAACCCTAGACTAGAAAGTCGAAACAGGCGACTGCGAAAGTCAC
>NC_046663.1:46783224-46796857 GCF_010883055.1 Belonocnema kinseyi
AAATAACTTAAACTTTTAACTTGTTTTTTCAATAACCTAGAAACTTTTATGAATAATTTGTATTAGAAAGAGCTATTTTTCATTTATCCGGTTCAAACTTTCATAACAAACTTCTCTTATCTTCAGGTTCCAAAAATGTAACCGAAAAGGCGCTTCTGCCGAAGGCCACACTGGATATTGGCGACTCTCCACGGAGATTTGAGGAACCTGGGTCGAAAACAGAAAACGGGAACCTGGAGAATTCAAACCAGAACCTGTCAGTGGGTGAGGAGAAGGCAGAAAACGCGGCCCAGGGCGACCTTCTAAAGTGGAGAAGCAATCTAAATCAAACGCGAAAAGTGTAACAAATCTGGATAGTTTTTTAGTGCGCGTCAGTAAGGAAACAGCATTCGAAAGATCAGAGAAGCTCTCGCGGTCGCCGATCAAAAAGGAGGGGATGTCACAACAGCCTTTGGAAGACCACTCAAAAAAATAAAAAGTGGCAAAAGGAAACCCTTATGGAAATACCGTGGAGGGAGAAAAGTCCGAGCCTATCGGAGACGGAACAAGTGTACCTCTTCAGAACTTGACGGAGTGGGCGAGCCAAATAGGGGAATCATTGAAGAAACGGTGGAGGGTGTTATTGAGGAAAGGGATGGAACCAGTGGAGGGACAGCTGAAGGAGCTGAGGGAGGTAATTGTAGAAGGGCAGAGAAGGGAATAGGCTGCAATGTTGGATCTGGAGAAAGCGAGGAAACGAGAGAAACAGCCCCGGGAAGAAATCGAGGAGTTTAGATTGGAGAAAGAAATCTTGACAGGAAAGTTAAAGGAGTGGGAGGACTAATATCCAAATGAGAGTATCGACATCCCTACAAAACCTGAAGGAGTAGACAAGGGCATTGGACCGGAAGGAGAAATGGGCAACAGAGCAGACCTTCGTACGGGCGAGGACACGAAGGTCTACCAACACGAGGAAAAAGATACCGAAGAGATGTCACAACTCAGCTTAAACGAGAGAAGCAAGAAGGAACTTGGTTATCGTGAGGGGTTTTAGATCCAGAGGAAAGTTTCTAGTTAAAGAAATAGGACACAAGCTTAGAGAATTGAAGGAGTCAGTTTGATAATACAAGACCTGAGGCACATAGCTGGTGGAGCATCAATTACGCTCGACTCTCTAACAAATAAAAAGAGGTTAATGTTTAACAGCTTCAAGCTGACCGGAACGGGAATCGCATTAGAGGACGACTTCACACTCAGGGAGAAGGAAATTTTAGAATGGATCAACAAGAAGGTGGAAGCAGCAAAAAAGAGGGGATCAACTACGAGTGTACACTACTACATGAGATGGAGAATCGACGATAGGGAATACTACTGGAACGAGAAGGAAGGGAGGGTGGAGGAAAAACTTTTTTGTAAGAAAGAAAGGGGAACAGAAAAAAAGCAGGGGCGTAATCGAGAACGAAAATAGGGAGGCTTTTCTAACGTCACTAGACCAGGAGTATGTATGGACAACCAAAGCAACGGTAAGAGTTAAAAATAAGGGGAGAGCGATGGGAGGACAAGTCGTCGGGGAGCGTAAGACTCTGGGCAGGAATTTCAGAATAGAAGAATAGAATTTGGGGCTAAAGATCAGTGCAGAAATACTACGTGACAGTGGAAACAAAGTGAATATGTTAACTATTTACAATAACGTAGGGGTAACAATAGCGGTGAATAGTATTAGAACTTTAGTCGAGGATATGCTGGAGAAGAGAGAAAAAATGATGATACTAGGCGACTGGAATGCGAGAGTAGGAGAGAAGTTGGGGCGAGGGGAGTTAGGCGATCTAGCACCCGCGAAGAATTTCAACAATGTAAGAAAATCGGAGGACAAAACTGTAAACCCGGAAGGGTACAACTTACTGAATTTCTGCGACGAAGAGAATTTACGGATTCTAAATGGAAGGTTGGGGAAAGATGTTAGGGGAGAATGGACGCACATCGGAGATGATGGAGGATCTATGATTGATTACATAATAGAGTCAGAGGGATTTGGGGATATGGACATCGGGGATATGAAAGTCGTAGCTAGAACTAAATCTTACCACTTGCCAGTAAGCTTCCTGATGGCGGGCAAGGTGCCGGAAAGGGGTATAGGCCAGGGGAAAGATGGAGCGCCAGAAAAGGGTCCAGAAACAGAAAGTAGGCTAATATGGGACGAAAAGAAAAGCCAACATTACCTGAAGGAACTGGTGAAAATTTGGGGAAAGAGGATTGTGAATGAGAAGGCTAACTGGGAGGAAAGGTGAGATCAATTGGTAGATGCGGTTATACAAGCAGCACAAACAGTTGGCATACTTAAGAGGATTAGAAAGAGGGTCATGAAGAATCAGGAGTGGAGGAAAGATGAGGAAGAGAAAATGCTGGGAAGAATAGCATTCAAATCCTTAAAAATGTACTTGAAAACTAAAAAGGACAGGGACAAGGGAACATACAATTTCAATATAAAGAAAATAAGGGAAAACCGAAGAATCAGGCAGAAACAGGAATCGGAGAAAAATTGGGGAAAAGTTGAAAGCAGCAAAAATATGGACAAATTTTGGCAGGCTACTAACGGATTTAGGCCGAAAGGAAAGCAAAAGGGGAGAGGGATTAAAAAGGAGGAGTGGAGAACGCACTTTATGGAACTACTTGAAGGGGAAGAGCTCAAGGGGGAAAATTAGATTCCAGAGGAGTCGGGGGTTAGAGTAGATGAGATTGGATGACGGCCACCGACGGAAGGGGGGGCAAGAAGTTAGGAGGGAGGGGGGGGCAAAGTGGAGTTATAACTGAACAGAGAAATCTTCTTCAAGGAAATAGCGAAGGTAGTGGTCAGAATGAAAAAGGGGAAAGATGCAGGAGAGGATGGGCTTAGCATAGAATTTATTGAGTTTTAAAATCAAAATTGATTAAGATGCCTAAGGAATGGGCTTTGGAAATGAGGGAAATTTTGAAAGGACTCTGGAAGGAGGCTAAGCTCGCCAAAGGGTGGGAGGTTGCACTAATCTACTCGATTCACAAGGGGATGACGAAAATCATACAGGAAATTACAGACGAGTAGCACTGCTGGATGTAGGGTAAAAAATTCTATCAACAATTCTGAATGAAAGGATCAGGGACTGGATGGAAAAGAACTGGAAATTCGAAGAAAGCTAAGCAGGCTTTAGAAGAAGGAGAGCAACGCGTGACCATGTGTGGGTACTGAATTCGTTTATCAATAACAAATTAAAAAAAGAGGGAGGTAAACCTCACACGGAAATCATTGATTTAAAAAAAGCCTTTGACACCGTAGATAGGGACCTATTGATAAGAAAGCTGGGAAAGATTCGAATTAAGGGGATAATGATAAGTATGCTGGAAAAAATATATAGCAAGGCAATTTACGAGGTTATCACGGCAGAATGGACGGCCGAAAGCTCCTTAACGGCTAGGGGGGTAAGACAGGGGCGTCCATTGAGCTCAACCATGTTTAATATATTCATAGGGGACATAGATGAAGCTGGGAAAAGGGGAATGTAGGGGGGACAGTCATTGGAGGAACTAAAATATTTGGGTTGAAGTATGCGGACGATATCGCCTTGATAACAGACTGGCCGGAAGGACTAGGGGAAATGCTAAGGAAGGTGGAAGAATACGTATACAAGAATTTCTCAAGAATTGCAGAACGATTGATGAGGCATAGATAATTCTTCGCACTGTGTGGGATATAAGAAATGGAAAACAATCCCTGGGAGAGAGGAATATTAGGAACACGCAAAAACGAATGACGAAACTAAAGTACAGTGGGGGAGGCTGAGATGCGGAAATGTAGGAAAAACTAGGAAAAAAGAATATCAAGATGTTTCGTCTAGGTAGTGTGGGAGGGAAGAAGAGAGTCTCCAACATATTTTTAGATGTGATGTGGCGTGGGAAAAGCTGGATGGCAAGTGGACAGAAGGGGTTAAAAAATGGTTGGGAAATAAAAATGGGAATGAGATAGAGGAATTGATCTCAGCAATACTTAAAGGTAAACCGAACCCCATCCTCTGCGGGTACGCGAGAAATTTTGTAAAAAGGGCCAAAGAGGTGGAACGTCCGGTGCTGTGATTCTATTGTGATAGGAAATTAATGCATAAGCGTACGATGGGGGAAGCAGCAATAGTAGACAATGGCATACAGAAACATGCAGTCGACAAACGATTTATATCTGTTTATATATAAGAAATATCCACTTGTAATCTACAGGGTCTAAAAGAGTGGATCACGAATGGGTCAAAGGTTGGGAGTGGGTGGGAGGAGCAGAACGGAAGCTGTGAGTGAATAGCGATCCAAAATGTAAAGTACGAGGAGTAGGAAATGGATGATTGCCTATTATTTTCATAGAATAAGTACCTTTTTCGTGTATATTTGCATAACGGGACCAAAATATGAAAATCCTTTAGGGTATACTGAATAAATTGATTGAAAATTGGTAAATTTTTACTCGACATTTAGCAATTTAAATGCGTCCATTTGCGAGCGATTCAGTCGTACTTTAAAGAATAAAATGTGGATGCAATTTAGCTTTCAGGGGAATTACAAGTGAATAGATATTTTGAAAGATTTAGTTTTATCTTACAATGATACTAGACATCAGACTATTCGAATTAAACCAAAATATGTTAGTAAACAAAATGAGAAAAAATTGTTGTTTTATGTATACAAAAATTACAGTGTAAAAAAAGCAGATGAAAAAGCAAAATTTTAAGTTGGGGATAAAGTACGTTTAAGTAAGTTTGAACATGTTTTTGAGAAAGGCTACACACCGAATTGGACAACTGAAATATTTACTTTAAGTCGTTTCAAGAATACTGAACCAACGACGTATATGCCTAAAGATTATCAAGGTAAAGCTATTGCAGGTAGTTTTTGTGAACAAGAACTAGGTAAAGTTAGACATCCAGACATTTATCTTGTGGAAAAAGTACTGAAAAAGCGTGGAAATAAGCTATTTGTAAAATGGTTAGGTTTCGATGACACTTTCAGCAATGGTTTCAATAATGACAGCTCTTGTACGTTGAAACGGCAAACTTTGTTTCTTGCAGCGCAAACGGATAGTATTTTTGAGTTTCTTGATATTGCTCTAAAGCTACTATATAATCACCAAACGATACAATCATGTGTGTATGGAAACTTCTGCAGTCGGTGCGTTGCTGCTTTTCTTGACCATCAAAAAACAGTGAAAAGAGGTTGATGTAACTTTTGAATAATTTCCACTCTTCCGGATTCAGGGTTACACTTGCACGAGGATGACTAGCTTGCAGTTTCACTGATGAGGCGAGATTTCCGTATTTTTTTAACTCAGCACCGATGAGAATTTGCTTTGTGAATGATGAATTCGGGTTGTATATGGCCGCATGTAATATTTGATTTCATGGTGTCTAAGGCATGATGATGTTGATCTTACTGAAGGTTTTCACAGACTGAGCGATAGTTTTTAAAAATTGCGCACTTTATACATTTTTCTTCTCAATAATTTCAATTGAATTGAAGCGTCCACCCAAATACACCATTTCAAGGTTTTCATCTTCACAGACCTTCTTCATTTGCACGAACAGGTACTTATCCTCTTCAAACAATTTTGCTGTTCTTTGAGGTAGAAAAACTGAGAATATGTTTTCAATGATCACTAGCGTTCGCATTCCATATTTAGTTTTAGCTTCCTTCATATCTGTTATTTCGTATCCTTTGTTAGCTTCTAGGTCTGTCAGTTTCTTTGTTGGAAGAAAGTCTTCACTACGAGCGGTTTTGTTTTGTTTTGAGAAATCCATTTTTCCTTTTGCCACTGCTTGGTATCTTCAATATTCACAGTTTTCAATTTTTTCGTTAAAGTTTGTAGATCACTTCGCACTTGTATCACTTGTTTTAGGTCGCGAATGTTAATTAGAAATATGTTAACGCGATTTTTTAGCTCTTGCTGCCTTTGTTCTTCACAATCTAGCATCTGACAATAAACTAATGAAGGAGTCGAGCTGGTCTACTTTTATAAACTCTTACCCCCTCTACCAATTTCCATAGACTTGTGCATAATATTGCCTGATATTGCATCATATGATGCAACATTGTTTTAGAAGGTTCTGAATTATTTTCCATATATGTGGCATATAATTTTTTAACATCGCAAAATGTAATACGTCATTGAAAATAACCTTGAAGTTGTTTACGAAAAAAATTGCGCAGTAGAAATTTGATGATGACGTTATTGAGAATATTCTGGAAATTATATTCATGTATCTTTTATTTGCAAAGAACATTCGAGAAGCTTATATGCATCAAATAAATAATTAAATGTATTATCTGAAAGGTAGCAATAAATTATCCTTTTTATTCTCATTTAACCTTGACACATGCATGTGATAACCTTGAAACTTGTTTTTCGCATTTCCTGCCTTCACACAATTGCGCAATATTAGTTTATGATCTCATCAGATCTTCCATAAGCTTATACGCACTAAACAAATAAAGGCAGGAATTTTTAGATAAAATGTTTTTCTCAGAATAACCTTTAACCTGTTTACATTAATTTGGCTACAGACTACTGCGCAATCGTGACGTCATCAGGATCCTTCGAGAACGTTCTCGAAGCTAAGCACAGGCACGAACCACTTCAGGTTGAAGCTTCTCGATGTCAATAAGGTAGGAATCTTGGATTAGAACGCAGCCTGCTCATCTACTGAAGTGTATTAGTCAAATTTTTCTGTCCGTATTCCTAGATTTCCTAAACTTTCAGAATGGAATTTAGTAAACAAATAGAAGGGTGTTCAAAGAAATAAAAAGCTTATAAAATTTCTTGTTTTGAAAGTCATATGCATTTCAGAAATATTGGATTCCATTGCCAAAATGGCGTATATCCTTGGAATATGCCAAGAATATCCCGGGAGATTTTTGGAAGATTTTTCAGGATATCCTGGGGATATGCCAAGGATATCATTTAAAAAGAAACGTGAAGATATAAGCCAAAATATTAATTAAAATTGTAATTATTTCATCATAATACTTTTAATTTCTTTAAAGTTCAAACCAGTTTTTAATAACAATTCATTAAGAAGGATTCTTAATCTGGATTGAAAATATTTGTTTCTGAACTGTTAAACTTGTTTCAAAGGATAAAAGTTTATTATTTATATTAATTCTGAACATCAGGAACATTCATTTTAAATACGTTAAACTTGAAATTACTCTAAAACTAAGGGTTTATATTCGAGACTGTATAATACGGGTATAAATTTTTTTCATTTTAATATGAAATTTATATTTTTTCAATCATTTAAACTTCACAGTCCAAAAATTTAACCGCATTGTTGAATTTTCAAGCCAAAAAGATGAATTCTTGTAAGACAGTTCAATTATCAGCCTGAAAAGTTTAATTTTCAACCAAAAATGATGAATTTTCTACCTTAAACGAGGAATTTTTAACTCAAATAGATTGATTTTCTATCCAAAAAGGCGAATGATCAACAGAACCGTTGAATTTTCGGAAGAAAAAGACGATTTTAGAAAAAAATAATTAAATGTTAAATTAAACGATCGAATTTTTGAATAAAAGAATTTAAACTTCAAACAAAAGTAGTTGCATTGCCATCCAAACAGTTGGATTTTCATTAAAAAGACACGAAATTTCAGCGAAAAAGATGAATTTTTAATAAATTAATTGTTAGATTAATTTTCAATTCAAGAGGATGAATTTTCTTTCTGAAAGGTCGAATATTCAACAAAGCAATTGCATTCTTGAAGAAATAAATGACGCTTGAACAAAATAATTGAATTTTTAACTTAGAATGATGACTCTTTAACAAAAAAATGCATTTTAACCAAGTAGTTCAACTTTTAACCCCTAAGTGAAATTTTGTAACCGAATGACGGATATTCGACAAATAAAGATTTTTCAGTCAAGAAATGAAAAAAAGTTCATTCAAATCATAGAAATTTCAAGCGAAAAGATGAATTTTCTGTAAAACAGATGAATTTTAAATCGAAAAATAATAAATTTCAAGAAAAACTTTCATTTTTAACTAAAAAGTTCCATTTTTAATAAAAAATGAGGACATTTCAACGAAAATGGTTTAATTACATTATCACGTAAAAAAATTTTATCTTAAAACAATAAGTTTTCAATAAAGTAGTCAAACTTTCAATCATATAGATGGATTTTCAACTAAAATGATGATTCATCAACTATTCTATTTTTCGACCAAAACTGAGAATTTTTGGTTGGAAATTTGCCAATTAAATTTTTCATTGCAAAAATTAACTTTTTTGGTTGAAAATTGAACTTGTTTGTCAAACATTCATTTTATTTCTTGATAATTCAAACTATTTTGTTATACATATTTTTTGCATAAAGTACTGCCATTCTCAATGAAAATATTTCGACTTTTCAAAATAAAATCAGTCCAACTTTTCAAAAGAAATTTTTTTCTTTGCTTTTTCCATGACCCACACGAAACTCAGACTCATTCCAATGAAACTTTCGAAAATGTGACCCTGTCCTAAAATAAAAATACAAATCATTTCAACTGTCTGTTTCCTAGTAAATAAATTATATGCTCAAGAATCTTTCCTCTTTCACCAAATTTATTTTGAAGAATAAATAAAGCTCTGTTATCAGAAGCCAAAAAAACTTAGTATATATAGTGTCCTTTCTTCAAGTCACTTCTTATACGAAATTTAAAACAATCAGTTTCCAGTGGTAAAAATGGAGTGTATCACTGCAATTTTTCTGCTCATATTCGTGTATTTCATCAACTTTCACCAGGAGAACATGTTTATATTGGTGAATTAAAGAAAATTGATGAGTCAGCGTTGCCTCTTGGTACTGGGACACTCACGCGGACAGACGATGAACATCACAAGCGTACATTCGAACCATGTACGGTTGAAACAATAATCGCCAGACACCACATATTCTGAATACGTCAATACAAATTTTTCAAATAATTAATCATGATTGTATCAACTTTATTCAGATTTTGAGATGAATTTTCTTTTATAAAGTTTTAACTATTGAAAACATTATGAAATTATTCAATACTCTGTCCTGAATATTGACCAATAAAATCCGTTTGAAATTAAATTGTTAATCAGATATAAAAAAATATTTACTTAGTTCTGGTTATTAAAAATGAGTATTGAGTTTGTGGATGTTTGTTTGGAAATGTCAGTAAATCTTGATCAAAGATCGATTTACAGATCTTGACTTTGGGCGAAAGAAAGAAATGTTTTTTGAACATCGACCACTGTAGTGTTTAAAATACATCTTCTCTGAAGAAGTTCTGTTCACGAGAGACATTTAAGATTCTTCAACGGATTTTCGAAGGTCTAGTCATTTTAGCATCATACAAAAAGTATCGGAAAGATATTTTTAGTTGCCTCCTTTTTTGTTCAAGATAAACGAGCCAAGGATGAAGACATTTTTCTAATTTTCCAAACTAGTTTAAATTTCATGAATGATTATAATTTTAATGTTTTCTAAAAAAATAGCACAGGATGAATAAATATTCTCAATTAATTGAGATTACAATAATAGTTACAAATAAAAGGACGTCATATTCTTTGAAAATGTAACTGAAAGTTTTAAAAATTATTTAAAAAATCATTAGTTCAGAATGAAATCATATTTTCAATTTTTTAAGATTCAAAAATTATTTTTCAATTGGAAGAAGTTATAGTTATCGAAAATGCAACTGAAATGAAAATAAAAGGGATTTCTAAATATTCATAATTTTCCATTATTTATCATTATAATTTAAAAAAAAAAGAACTCGTAGCTGAAACTGATAACTTTTGTTTAATTCGCATCAAGCTATTGAAATTTAGAAAAAATTTAGAAAAAGCACAGGATGAATACATTAAAATGATTTAAGATTAAATCAATGTTTTCAAAAATAAAAACGAGACTCAGCCGAATTCTGTACGATCGCAGTGATCAAATAGTTGGATTTTCAATTATATTAAATTAACTTTCAACGAATAAGATACATTTTTAACAAATTCGTTAAATTTCCATGTCAAAGGAAAATTTTTGTCAGAAGATAGATACATTTTCCAAAAACAGACAATTTTCAATCAAGAAAGATCAATTTTCCACCAAAAAATATAATTTTCTACTATAAAAGATTCACTTTCGATCCAAGAGGATTAATTTACTTTCTAAAAAGGCGAATATTCAACAAAACAGCTGCATTTTTAAACAAATACATGACGTTTAAAAGGGGCGCTGCGATCGCAACGAGTGAGTTGCAGCTTGGCATCGGTCCGTATTTTTTTGCATTGCTTGACGGTTATCTTTGATCCAGAAACGCCCATTGTGCTGGAGATGTTTTCTAAGTGTCTTCTGAACACGAGGAGATAATAATTTGTGCGTGGACTGTTTTTCTTCTCTTAGTAACAGAGTGATTTTGGAAGTGAGTAACTTGCCCTCAAGGTTAGGAATATGGCGAACAGCGAGGTTGAAGACATTGGGGAGGGAAGAGGGGAAGGAATCGTTCCCGCCAACGAAGCAGAGCGCTCTACAAATGATTGCACGGGAGTTCTGCTAGATGGATCGATGGGTCAAGCGCTAGCGGCAGATGAGAACCCTGAGGTGCGGAAGGTAGTTCAGTGGTGAATCTATGGGAAGAAACTGGAGCTCAAACAAAAAAGAATAGAGGGCGCCCCAGGAAGCGTGGAAAGGACAGGGGAAAATAATTAATTTTTTCTTGAGAAGTGGGAACGCGAAAGATGATAAAACACAGGTCTTTGAAACAAGGGAAAGACTGAGTAGAACTCCTCCAAGGTACTATGGAAGCGCCAGTTTTGCGAAGGAGACAGGGGACGTGCTCAAAAGTGAGAACGACCAGGATAGCATCTGTAATACCAAAGAAGAGGAGGGGCCAGTGTCAAAGGGCCACCATAGGGGAAAAGAGGCCTCAGAAGAATGGGAAGAATTCGCAGATGCGGGGATCAGTAGGGAATGTCTTGACTGTGGTAAGTGCCAAGAAAAATGGAGGGAAGTGCTGAATGAGAGTGAGGGTAGACTAAAAAAGTGGTGGGCTCGCGAGTTAAAACAATTGGGCAACAAGTGCCGGGACGCAATGACCGGCAAACTACAGCCGGTGGTGGGAACTGATGCAACTGTCGAGAGCGCTAATGAACTAGCCACTGGACTCTTTACTGAAAAACAGGACGTTTTACAGAAAAAAGTAGACAGCTTGCAAACTTCTATGGTGGCCTTGAAGAATTGGATGGCTGAAGGTTTTCAGGAAGTGTCAAGTAAACTATTTCAGTGCGCAAAGTTGTTGAAAAAGGGCGAAAATGATCAGTCTGAAGTTTTGGCAAGGGACACTAGAGGGGGAGCTGACGCTATCGAAAAAGTAGTCGACGAGAGAACTGCATCAAGCGAGCCAAACAAAGGAGTTTCGAACTCCAACATCTTGACAGATCCACTGGAAGGGCTATCTCTTATCAAAAATGCTCCGGAAAAACTAAAAAAAGGAGTAATGGCCTACGAGAAAAAGATGAGGGAAAAAAGCAGGAATGATATTGTAGTGACGGGGCTGGCCGAACAAACGGGTGTGGAAACTCTGGATGTTTGTTCTTTGGTAAAGGAGCAAACTGGCCTGAGTATTACCGTAGCTTCTGCGACTGGACTGGCTGAAGGTGGGGTACTGTTGTCGCTGGCGATATACATGCAGAAAAGATCGCTAATGACAAGAGACAAATTAGGATATCTAAAAAGAGCATCGATCGTGGTCACAGATGATTTCACTTGGAGGCAGAAGGACGTAAATGAATAGTTAAATGCCCTAGCAACCGAGGCGACAAGTCAAGGCAGATCAGTGCATGTTAAGCACTTCCAGCAAAAGATCTGGATTGACGGTAACTGGTATCAGTGGAGAGAGGAGTCAACGACTCTAGAAAAAATGGATGCTAAAGGAAGAAGAACGCGAGCAGGTACAGGTAACAAGGGCAGCGAGAAAAATAACGTAAATAATAATGGTAATATTAGCTGATTATTGTACGGGGGCGATATTGGTAGGCGCCAAGAGAAATTTTGGGATGGAGTTAGGATTGAGACTTGGGCGAATGGCGCAGTTGTCTTAGGGATAAGATTATTCAACGGCAAAAAGTGTAAAATAATTGCGAGTTACAATAATGTTGGAACCAAAAAGATCCTTAGCGAAAGTAAAGAGAAATTAGACGATGGAAGAGAATTAGGAGAAGAGATCTTAGTTGTCGAGGATTTAAATGCGAGAGTGGGGGACAGACAAGCGGGAGAGGAAGATGAAAAGTTCCGGAGAAAATCTAGGGATATAAAGGTCAACCAAGAGGGAAGGAGGCTGACAGATTTCTGTGATTCAGAAGGTTTAATTATAGCAAATGGAGCTTTCAAAGGAGATTGGGAGGGGGCCACCTTTTACGTTGGAGACCAGGGAGAAGGGGGCGGTTCGATAATTTATCTAGGCTTACACGAGGGGAAAGATGATGTTCTGAGTAAGATCCACATTTAGCCCACGATTGACTCCGACCACCTGGGAGTGGGATTTTCAATTAAGGGACCGAGGGGCGAAAAGGGAAAAACTTCAGGTGGGGGAAAACCAGTGAGAGGAGGAACCCATTCGGAACACGGGAGGGGGGAAATCAGGGAAAAGTTATTATGGGACACAGAGAAAACAATAGCTTATGAAGAAATAATGGCTAAAAGGTGGGTTGAAGTAGAAGAGGTGACGGACTTAGACTTAAGATGGAGGAAATTAAAAGAAATCATCAAAGAAGCAACCAGGGAATTAGGGATGGTAAAAAAAATGGGAGGCTCGCAGCTGAATGAGTATGACTGGGTTGGGGAAGAATATAAGATTCAGAGGTATAAAACATTCAACTTATTAAAAAATTTTCTAAAAAAATGGGGAGGGGATAAGAAAATGGAATTCAAAAGAGAAAGGACGGAAATGAAAAACATAATGAAAGAAAAATTGAGAGAAATATCGGAGGAAAAAAGAAAGAAAATTAGAGAGAGCAGGGATATGGGGGAATTCTGGAAAGGTGTAAATGCTTGTAAAAGCAAATGGAAAAGGAAGGCTACAAATATTTCAAGTAATGACTGTCTGCAGCATATGGGAAACTTATTGGGGGGACTGAAGTAGAAAGAGATGAGGATAGACAATGGGAAAAAATGGAAGAATGGGTGGAAATAGACGCACTGGATAAGGATATTGAATATCGAGAATTTCTAACGGCAGTTAAAAAGATTAAAAACGGGAAAGCAGCTGGGGAGGATGAGTTGAGTGGTGAATACATCAAAAATCTTCCGGACATATGGAAAAAAGAGTTATGGGTAATAATTCAAAAAGGATGGGAAAATGGGACGCTGAGGGAAGGTTGGCCTTTATTGACTTGAAATCAGCGTTTGATACAGTAGATAGAGACCTGCTCCTGGAGAAATTGTGGAAAAAAGGAATTAGAGGAAGGTTTTATGACATGGTAAAAAGCATATATAAGAATACAGAGAATGAGATACGAGGGTGGATTGATAAGTTTCCGGCCTGACCAAGAAAAACAACGTTTTTAAGAATTTCTTTTTTTATTTCTCAACATAATCTCCTCCAAGGCTGATACATTTCTCATAGCGGTGTTCTAGTCT
>NC_046663.1:46796957-46800604 GCF_010883055.1 Belonocnema kinseyi
GCTCACACGACCCTTTTTAAACTCGGAAACCCACTGCTTAATGGTTGAATATGATGTCCATCTCTTCTTTGATTTCCTTCGGCTTTAACCCCTTCAAATAAAACTATTTGATGACAGCACGATTTTCCATTTTTAAGAAAAACACAGAGGCGTCTTGTTCAGTGTGCTCTGAAACCTAAACTAACATGGCGATCGGGCTGAAACTATAGCTACAAGCTATCTAAGGATGGTACTATAGAACGCCACCTCAAGGTAGGCCTAGTGGCGCCATCTCTTGGTCAGGCCGGAAACTTATCAATCCACCCTCGTAATTGCGGTAGAGGGCATCACAGGTAGGTTCGCAACAGGAAGGGGGGTAAGACATGGTTGTCCCCTCAGTCCAGTTTTTTTTAACATAATCGTTGACGATATCGACGTGGAATGGGAAGCCAAGGGTGAGGGGGGAACGGTAATAGGAAACGAGAAAGTTTACTGCTTAAAATACGCCGATGATATAGTGATTGTTGCTAATAATGGAGAAGAACTAAGTAGTATGCTCAGGATAGGAGAAAGATACTTTAAGGACAACAAACTTGAGATTAACGTAGATACAACGAAAATAGTTATGTTAAGGGGGCGGGGGGGAGGCAAGAGAAAAAACAGGGAGAAGTGGATGATTTGCGGTAAGAAAATTGAGGTAGTGAACAGCTTTAAATACTTGGGATTCTGGTTCTCTTCAAAAAACACTTATGGGAATCACGTTAGAA
Organism: Belonocnema kinseyi; assembly: GCF_010883055.1. Classification (NCBI taxonomy): domain Eukaryota; kingdom Metazoa; phylum Arthropoda; class Insecta; order Hymenoptera; family Cynipidae; genus Belonocnema; species Belonocnema kinseyi. Next base: position 46,797,704 of record NC_046663.1, read on the forward strand.
AAATGTCAGGGAAGGGAATTCAAGCAACAAACGTGGCATGGGGGATAATAATGAGAGCAGAGCTGAGGTCCTTAAAAGGTAGACTCTACGTTTTAAATAAACTAGGGAAATCTGGGGCAACCTATGGAGTGGAAATTTGTGGACTCACTAGAAGGGATGAAATGGAAAGGGTGCAAGGAAAGATAATTAAAATGGGGATGGGAGTCGCTAGAAATACACCTAACTACTTGTGGAGGGAAGAAAGCGGGAAAGAAAGCCTATATTTTGAGGCAAAACGTAGGGTTCTCGCAGCGGTAGAAGAGGAAGGGGGCGCAGAACTGTTAAACCTTTTGGGGAATGAAATCTTCGAGAGTGAAGTGTTTGAAGAAAAATTGGTGGAGCATCTAAAGAAGGGGAAGGACAGAGAAAACAGAATAGACATCAATAGAATCCAGAAATCCAGTTTCAATCCGGGATATAAGTTCATTGACAGGGAGGTGGGAGATTATAGCTACTGGGAAGACGAGAGCAAAACCTGGGGGGACAAAGTCATATGGGCAAGAATGCGCTGTCGTAACATCGGAAAGACGGGAAATAAAGGTTACTCAGAAGTAAAATGCAGGCTATGCGGGTCGCTGCAAGAAAACTTAGAACATATTTTTGGAACTGTGATACAGCGAAAGCAGCTTTAAGAGATCATTGGGAAACGTGGAGTGATCTCGGGTGTAAGCAGTCAATCTGGACAATCTTGGGGGGGAAACCAGTATCAGAACTTTGTAAATATGTGAGGGAGTGGGAGAAACTGATGAGGACAAGGGAAGAGGGATAACAGAAAGACAGGGGGTGGGGGGAGAAACGAATGATCTTGAAATGATCTCAAGGAGTATTCACCCCTGAACTGGTCCGATCGCGTACTGTGCCGGCTTCACGAATACTCAGTTAATAATATCTATTTTTGTTTGACAAGTTCAATCTATTATTCAAGTCCCTAGAACCTTGCGAAAAAAGGCTTATGGACTGGGGCAATCTCAATATGAGAATATCAGCCTCCTTCACTACTGGAATAGATGTTGAAGATATTTGGGTGATAAGGGCCGCAAATAATTTTGTGACTTTACAGTTAGTGATGCTTGTTTAAATGTTATGCCAAAGTATTATTAGGAACATAAGAAAGATACGACACTGTTATAGTAGTGCTAAGGGGAGTGAAACTCTATTTAAATTAATATGTTATTAGTAACAAAATTGTTAACATAATATTTTTATTGATACTCACAAATATTGTATTTTAGCTTTAAGTGGGGAAAGCGGAAACAAATGTAAAAGTCTGAAAAGACATACTTGTAGAATGAATAAATAAATAGATGACGTTTAAACAAAAAAATTGATTTTTTAATCTAAAAAGATGAACTTCCAACAAAATGCTCAAATTTTCAAGTAAAAGAACTTGAAATTCAAACAACAAAAGTTCTATTTTCAATCTAATAGTTGAATTTTTAAAGAAAACAAAAAAAAAATGAATTTTTTGGGAGACTGTTTAATTATCAGCCTGAAAAATTGAATTTTAAACAAATAGATCGTTTTCAACAAAGAAAGATGATTTCTTAAACAAATAGTCGAATTTCTCAGTTGAATTTACAACTACGCAGTTAGACTTTTGATCAAAAGAGATTAATTTTCAACAAAATAAAAGAATTTTTAACCGAATAGTCAATTATCATGCCAGAAAGACAAATTATTTAGAAGACAGTTTAAATTTTAAACCAAAGAAGATGACTTTTCTACCAAATCATCGAATTCTCAACTAAAAGAAGTTAAACTTCAACCAAAAATAGTTGCATTTTCTACAAGAAATTAAGTTTCGAACAAAAAAGTTCGATTTTGAAGGAAAAAGGTGAATTTTGAACTAAAATGGTCAAAATGAACTTTTAACAAGAGTTTAACTTTCAACCATGCAATCGAATTTTTAATAAAAATAGATAAATTCTCAACAAAACATATAATAGTTATGTTAAGAACTTCGGGATGTAAAACTTCTTAATTTAACGTCTGGGAAACAACAAGTCAGGTTTTTCCTTACCTTTACTAATATAATAGTTGATGTTTCCACCAAAAAATAATTTTAATTTTAAATAAAAAAGTTGAATTCTATCAATTGATTATTATTTTTAATCATATTCTCTTTGAATAATGCTAGAAAGTTGCATTTTTTTCTTCAATTTTCAACGTTCGCCCACTTATCATTAAAATAATTAATAAAAGTTTGAGAATAATTGTTTCAAACAATTTATTATTGTTTATTTATACCTTCTCGTATAATGCTAATGCTAATGCTAATGCTGGAAAATTGCGGTTTTTTTTACTTTTTTTTCTTTTTTACGGACATATTTTTCTTAAAGAGATATTTTAAATATTCATCAAATTTTCTGTGTTGATCGAATTAAATTTAAAATTCTTTAAAATGATGTACTGGGAGTTCCTTTTTTTAAATTAATATTTTTTAAACATTATTAAAATAGTAAAAATACTCCTGAAAATACACAAGTTAAAAAGTGGAGGAAGAGTGGAACATTTCAAAATAAAGTACGATTTTCTAGTATTATTCTGTGAGAATATTGTCACGAATAATAATAAATTGTTTATACCATTATTGCTTTCAGGTTTAATTTATTATTTCTTGGATCTGAGAAGTTGAAAGCAAGTTTTAAAATTCAGAAAAAACGCAAATTTTCAACTCTATTCTAGGAGAAAATTTATATAAGCAATAATAAATTGTTTAAATACTTAATTTATACATATAATTAGCAGTATAAAGTATTATTGTATGTACGAGGGTGGATTGATAAGTTTCCGGCCTGACCAAGAAAAACAACGTTTTTAAGAATTTTTTTTTTTATTTCTCAACATAATCTCCTCCAAGGC
>NC_046663.1:46800704-46806653 GCF_010883055.1 Belonocnema kinseyi
TTATTTTAACATAAAATTTACAAAAAGGTTTTGAGCAAAAGAATGTGCACCAACCCTAATGCAAAAGCCATAGAAGGTCGGTATTTTATAATAGAAAACAGTTGTAAGGTATATAAATTATTTGTATTTTCTCGTGTTTCTTCGCATATATAAATATATACAAAAGTTTGAGTATTATGACACGTAATTTTACATTTTTTTCCTTTTCTTCTTTTATTAAATCTGCTTGGCATGTAAAGAATTGGAAAGATGTATAAAAAACTAAATAAAAAAGATGGAATGTATACATTGCACAGTACAAAAGTAAGGTACGAAGTTTTACAATATTAAGTACACAAGTAGAAATCAGCTAGAGATCAAGTTTTTTCCGGCATTCGATTAATGCAATTGTCTCTCAGTCATGAATCCGATTGCAGGTAATACTTATATATGAATGGGCAATCCACGACTCGTCCTCATTCCGGTTTCAGGACGAATCGTGCGTACAGTCTGCCCCCCCCCCCCTCTCTCCGATAACCACAGTTATCGCTGTAATATTTTCCTTGCTCAGGGAAGCATTAAAAAAATTAATTTAAATTTCATTCAAGAGTAATAAAGTACTCTATTCGTCAAGATATCCAGCACGCAGCTGTCAGGATGAGTCGCGGACTGCCCGTTTGAGTAAACTTTACTCGTCAACATATCCAGCACATTTTTGTTGGTGGACATTAATTTACTAGGGTTCGCTCTGAATCAGGTGTCAGGACGACTCGTGGACTGTCCATTTAAATAAACACTAATCGGTAAGGGAACGCACTTAAATTACGTAACAACTCAAGGAGGAGGAGGGGGGGGGAGACATTTTGTTACGATTTGTTACGGTAGAAACGATGGGGTCTTTCACTAATGTACGTAATTGTTTGCAAATTGGCAGAAACTTTCTCCTAAAGATTATCTTTTTAGTTATAAATTTTACTATATGGTTGAAAATTTAACAATTTTCTTAAAAAGATATCCATTTTTGAAGAAAATCCAACTTTTTTATTAAAAATTCGTATTTTTGAGTTAAAAATTCCAGTATGTTCGTAGAACATTAACCTTTTGTTTAAAATTTATATTTTGCTGTTGAAAAGTCAACTGAAATATTTTATGGATGAAAATTATTTTTTCTGAAAATTTGTCTTTTTGATGTAAAAGTTGATCTTTCTCAGTAGTAGAACTGTTCTGTTGAAAATTCAAACACTTGCTATAAAATTTAATTGTGGTTTAAAAGTCTGAATTTTGTGTTTAAAAGTCAATTGAAATCTTTTTGGATGAAAATTCAACACCTTTTTTGAAAATTTGTCTTTTTGATTAAAAAATTCACATGTTTCTGCCGAATTTTCTTTTTATATTGGATAAAAATGCAAACTTTTCGGTTGGAAATTCCACTCTTTTTTTAAAGTTTGTCTTTTTGATTTTAAAATTCACCTGCTTTAGCATAACTTACATCTTTCTTGGATAAAAATGCAACTGTTTGATTAAAAATTCAACATTTTTGTTGAAAAGTCAAATTTTTTGGTTAAAAATTCTGTTGTTTTGTTAAAAATTTCACTGTTCCGTAGAAAATGTACTTTTTGTTCAAATTTAATATTTTTGTGTTGAAAAGAGAACTGAAATTTTTTCTGGATAACAATTCAACTTAAAAAAAGCGTAGTTTTTTATTAAAAATTCCTCCGTTTCAAGCCAAAATTTCACCTTCCCTTGATAAAAATGCAACTATTTGGTAGAGAATTAAACTATTTTGTTAAAAATTCATCTTTTTTATTTGAAAAAATTCGTCTTTTTGGAAATTGAAACTTCATTTTTTCCGTAGAAACTTATTTTTTGTTTAAAAAAATTCATATTTTGATCTTGAAAAGTGAACTGCCATCTTTTAGGATACAAATTCAATCTTTAAAAAAAAATGTTTATAAAAATTTTTCTATTTTAGGAGAAACTTCATCCCCTTTAGTTAAGAAATCGTCTTTTTGGCTTCAAAATTCAATTTTTTCAATAGAAATTTATTTATTGATTAAAAATTCATAAACTGATCGTGAAAAGTAAACTGAAATCTTTTTTTAACAGAAAATACTATATAAATAATATCTGTTTTAGCAGAAATTTCATCTTTTAATGAAAATGCTACTTTTTGGTTGAAAATGATTCTTTTTTCTTGAGTACTCAAATAATTTGTTTGAAATATTCAGTTGAATCTGTTAGAAAATCATTTTTTTGTTTGTTCAAGATTCATATTTTTAGTTGAAAATTCATTTCTTTGAATAAACGTTTAACTTATTTTCTTGAAAATTAATCTTTTTTAATTGAAAATTCAAGTACTTGGGTAAAAGTTAAAATAAATTGTTGAAAATTTATTTTTTGGATTTAAGGCTTGTGCCTTCGGTTGAAAATTTAATTCTTTCGTACTAATTCTTTTTCTTGGTTAAAAATATTTTTTTTTTACTGAAAATGTAGCTTTTCCACATTATAAAGATTCATCTTTTCTAGTTGAATATTCTTCTTTTTTTGTAAAAAAATTCTCTTTTTGAAATTTTTTTTTAGCCGAAAAATCATATTTTTTATTTGAAAATTCCATTTTTGTAGAAAAAATTCGTCTTTTGACTTGAAGGTTCAACAATTTAAATAAACTTTTATTTCGGTCTTGACTAAAAAAATCTTGGATTGTTGAAAATTCGTCTTTTTTTTTAATTCTTTTCTTTTTTGTTTGTTTGTATTTTCATATTTTTTATTGAAATATAAACTATAACACTTTTTAATTGGGAATTTATCTTTTCAGGTTGAAAATTCAACTATTATGTTAAAAATGTTATTATGTCAATGAAAGTTCAATTGTTTTCTTAAAAAGTCATATTTTATAGTAGAAAATACATTTTTTCTATAAAATAAATTAATAAATTTGAGAATTTTGAAAATAAAGTTTTCGACCGCCCTGCCTAACTCTACTAGCAATAAATAGCAAAATATTTCTGGAAACTAAACATTACGTACATTAAGAGGATGGAGTGGGGATATTTTGTTACGGTTTGTAACAGGGGGGAGGAAGGGTCCTAGAGAGAGCCTATAATCCGTTACGAAATTTAAGTACGGCCAGCATGCAGATGTCAGGCCGAGTCGTGGACTGCCCGTTTGAGTAAATTCTACTCGTCAACATATCCAGCAAACTTTTGTCGGTGAATATTAATTTACAAGGGTTCATCCTGAAGCGGGTGTCAGGACGAGTCGTGGACAGAAAGTTATCCCAGTCTTATCATTACATTCATACAAACATACCCTACATATAGTGTGTGTGTGTGTGTGTTTGACAATTGCCGACGAACCCGGATACTAACGAAGTTTAAAAAAATTAAGGTTGTTAACAACAACCAAAGTCAAAGTACGTAAATAAGCATTGCATAGGTTTACAGATAGGCACTCACACATACTTGCTAATCAATATGGCTACGCGTTTAAGCACAGTCATGGCCACTGCTTAAAATATATGTTACTTTTATGTCGCTTTTGTAAATGGATAGTCTAAAATATTTCTTTGTACGATACTTCTTTGTAGGTGAAGATTGTCAGACAGACGTCTCGGCATTAATATCCTTCCTGGAATAGAAAAATTCCTATATTTCCCGTATTTGTGGCACAATGAAGTATAAAGTCGTCAAAAATGATCGGCTGAGCACGTAATTATTATCCAGGTATAAGTTAAAAAGCTTTGACAAATTATAGCACAAGATATTTTCTTAATCCATTAAGTCCCAAAACGAAGAAATTTCTTTCTTACCTTTGAGTTTGAAGAATTTTATAAAAAAAAAGGCAAAGAATTTATTGTGTAATAATCTTTCCTACTACTTTCGGGTATGCTCTAAACGATGCAATGGATTAAAAACTGAAAATATTGATTTTCAATTAATAATTAGCAAATTAAAAAAATGCTTTTTTTAAAGCAATTTCTTTCAATCAAAAAGTAGAGGGGGAAGGACTTTTTTTATGGTCGCAAATATGCACAAAAGTGTAAAAAATGTGCGAACTTTTCAAATCCGTTGAGTTTTTATATCTGCGAGGTTTTAAAGCAAAATAGCGGCCAAAAAACGGATCGATATTTTTTATCTTGTTTCGTTCAAATCATACACATTTTTAATTATTTCAGTAAAAAGGTATTTGAATAGTTTATTTCTAAATAAAATAAAAATATTTAGCGGTAAATAGGTAAAATCATGATATTAAGATTATAAAAAATTATTTTATTGCTATTTTACGTCCTTTTCACCTATTAACACTAAATATTTTTATTTTGTTTAGAAATAAACTATTCAAATATATTTTTACTGAAATACTTAGAAATGTATATGATTTGAGTGAAAAAAATATTTAAAAATATCGATAAAACGAAATTTCAAATTTTTGGTTTCCGTTTTTTTGACGCCATTTTGTTTAAAAAATCGTAGGTAAAACAACTAATCGGATTTGAAAAGTTCACACATTTTATGCAATTTTGTGCATATTTGCGACCATAAAAAATGCCTTCCTCTATATTTTTGGATTGAAAAAAATTGCTTAAAAAGCATTTTTTTTTAATTTGTTAATCATTAATTGAAAATCAATATTTTCCATTTTTTAAATCATTGCATCGTTTAGAGCATCGATTAACTAAATAATTAAATTATAATAATAAGTCCATGAATTCAAACAAATGTTTATTTTATCACATACTCAAAATTCAGTGGACATTTAGGTAAAATTAATCTATTGTATTAAAATAAATTTTAACCTCTTCAAATTCCTAATTTTTGAAGTAAAAATATTGTACTCACAACAAGATAGATTAATTTTTAAACAAATACTAGAATTTCCAACCAAATAGTTGAATTTTGAACTAAAAAAAGATCAGTTTTCAACGAAAAATGGAATGGTTACATTTTCAGTTAAAATAAATAATTTTTCACCAAAAAAATTAAACAGTGATGAATTTTGAACTAAAATGATAAATCTTCGACTGGATTACTTGATTTTTCAAGTAAATAAATGAATTTTCAACAGAAGATTAACTTTAAAAAAAGATTTTTTAACAAAACACATGAAACTTCAACGAAATAGTTTAATGTTTAAATAAAAAGGAAAAATTTACAACCAAATAGTTAAAATTTGATCTTAAAAAGATCAATTTTCAACCAAAAATGAAAATATTAAATTTTAACTTTAAAAAAATACTAATTGTGAAACTAACTTATGAATTTTCAACTAAAATAATGAATCTTCAACTTGAATACTTCAATTTTTAACAAAATAAATAAATTTGCTAGCAAGAAGATGAATTTTTTCCCAAAAAAAGAAGATTTTTCCCAAAATACATGAATTTTTAATGAAATAGTTGAATTTTTAACGAAAAAAAAAAAATTTTCAATCAAGTAGTGGAATTTTTAACTAAAAAAGATCCTAAAAAAGACAAAAGAGATCAATTTTCTAATAAAATCAAGAATCTTCACACAACAGCATTTACTTTCGACAAAAGAGTTTAACTATCAACGAAGTAATTAAATTTTCATTTAAAAAAATATGCATTCTGAACGAAAAAACAGTAATTGATATTTCAACTAAAAAAAACAACAAAAAGAACTGTTGAGTTTTTAAGCAAAAAGATAAATTTTCAATCAAGAATATTAATTTTCTATGAAACAGAACAATTTTTCAATAAAATACATAAATTTTCAATCAAATAGTAGGATTTTCACTTAAAAGCATTAATTTTCTACGAAAAAAGTCGATTTTTCAACCAAATAAATTAATTTTTATCCAAAAAGTTTTATTTTCAACGAAAAAGATTAATTTTTAATTAAAATTATGAATATTCAATTGGAATTTGCACTTGTATTTTCAACTGAATTAATCAATTTTTAAAAAAGAAGATACAGTTTTTACCAAAAAAAGATGATTTTTTAACAAAAA
>NC_046663.1:46806753-46819727 GCF_010883055.1 Belonocnema kinseyi
TTTCAAACAAACTGATGAATTTTCAACTAAAATGATGAATCTTTAACTGAAATAGTAGAATTTAACACATCAAAAATAAAATATCTATTAAAAAAGATCAATTGTCAACCAAAAATTAAATGTCCATCCACAGAAGGAATAATTTTTCAACAAAATAGTTCATTTTTCAACCAGAGATCAATTTTCTATTAAAATGATGAATCTTGTATTAAAAACATTTTTAGCAGAAGAGTTTAACTCTCAACAAAGTACTTGAATTTTAATTTTTAAAAAAGTATTCTGAATGAAAACTCTAGTAGATGATATTGCAACTAAAAAATATTTGAATTATTATTCAAAAACAGTTAAATTCCGTAACAGAATTCAACAAAATATATGAGTTTTTAACCAAAAAACGATCAATTTTCACACAGAAAAGAGAATAGTTAATAAATTATAAAATAATTTATTTAAATTTATATTGCAATTAAAAAAAAATTAAGAACGTTCTCGAAAAAGTTCTCTGAATAAAAAAAATGCCCGATATTTCCAGGCTTTTTCCAGGTATATAGAAACTTCCTGGCAACTGCAGGTTTTCCAGGTAGGGTAGACACCCTTTATTTTCCGATTTTTTTCCCAGGGAATAAAATTTCCTGTCTTTTTTGGTTTCCCCGTTGTCCCTGTCAGATAATCGCCCTGTTTATACTAATAAATTTGGCTTTTGGGACATCTAATTATGTGCTCGACCGGACGAATGGTTTCTGACAGCATGCCTTAATGACTACTCACTACATATACTTGATGTTCTTATAATTATTATCGGAAATATTCTTACCTCTTCACTAATCATCGTTCGTTGAGGTAAGCATTTGTTGAGTACAGAAAAGACACTACAGTTAGTTTAGAACGTTCCAACACCATCTAATGGCAGACCAAGTTTATCCAAAACCAAAGAAATATTATCATTATATCCTCAAAACCAGCGCGACCCAAAAATTTTTAACTTTAAACTTTTAAAGTAACCAGGGTGGCGATTCAGCGGGCGATTTCAAATTTCGGGTCCTTTTACGGTCAATTTTTTTAATTTTCTCGATCAACTATAAGTAACACATTCATATTTGCCGCTAAAAACAAAACATTTATTTTAATTCATGACGTGCATTCCAAACATCGTTTGACACTAGAGAGCAAAATAAATTAATTTTTAAACAAATATCTAAATTTTGTACTAAAAAATATCAATTAAAATAATAGAATTGTTCAACTTTCAGGTGGAAAAAAAAATAATTTTCAACCAAAAATAACGGATTTTCAAAAAAATAGTTCAATTTTCAACCTAAGTGATAAATTTTCAGCTAAAATGATGAATCATCAACTGGAATAGTTTAATTTTAAACCGAAAAATGAGATTTCAAATACAACAATGAATCTTCAAATAGAATAATTAAATTTTCAACAAAACGAAGAAACAATTTTTATTCGAAAAGATACCTAAATTGTTAACCAATACTTAAATAATTCAATTTTAAGTTCAAAAAATTAGTTTCCAACCAAACAGATTAATTTTTAATTAAAACTATGGATTATTTAATTGGGATTAGTTAAATTTTCAGTTAAAAAACTACTAAGCACACAAAAAAACTAACTTTCAAAACAATAGTTACATTTTCAAACAAAGGGATTAATTTTTAACTAAAATATTAAATCTTTAATTGGAATAATTGAATTTTTAACCAGAACGGCGAATTTTCAACTAAAATGATGAATCTTTAACTAAAATAGTTTAAATTATAATAAACTAGATGAATTTTCAACCAAGAAGATTTATTTCTACCAAAAAAGATGAGAAAAAACAATTAAATAATTGAATTTTTTGTCAAAAAATGAATGTTCAACCAGAGATAAATTTTGAACTAAAATTATGGAATGTTCAATCAAAAAAAATTAATCTTTAACCAAAGAGTTTAACTTTTAACCAAGTAATCTTTTTCCAATTTAAAGATGAATTTTCGACTGAACTTACGTAATATTATTTAACTGGAATACATACATTTTTACCCGAAAAGAAGAATTTTTAAACAAGAAGATTAACTTGCAAAGAAAAAGATAATTTTCTAGCAAAAAAAATTGATTTTTAACAGAATATGTGTTCTTTTAATGAAATAGTTGAATTTTCAATGAAAAAAGACAAATTTTCACCCAAATTGTTAAATTTTGAACAAGGGAAGATAGATTTTCAATCAAAAATGGACACTCGAATTGCCAACTAACATCATGAATTTTCAACTAAAACTGTGGAATATTTAAATAGAATAATAGTTTTATTTTCAGTTGAAATCAATAATAATTTTCAACAAAACAATAAACAAATTTTCAACATAATAATTAAATGTGCAAAACAAAATTCCTTTTCACCCAAAGAAAAAATTATTGTTCAATAAAATAGCTCATATTTCAACCAAAGTAATTAATTTTTAATTTAAAAAATGAATCTACAAACAAAATATTAATTTTCGACAAAAGAGCTTAACTTTCAACAAAGTAATTTTATTTCCAATTTCAAAGATGAATATTTAAATGCAATTATAAATATTTCATTGGAATAGTTGAATTTTTAAACAAGAAGCCTAAGTTTTGTAAAGAATAAGATAATTTTCTACAAAAAAAATCATTTGTTAATCAAATATGTGGATTTTCAAAGAAATAATTGCATTTTCGATTAAAAGAGATCAATTTTCATTCAAATATTTTAATTTTGTACTAGAAAAAATCAATGTTCAATAAAAAATGGAATAGCTCAATTTTCAGGTACAAACATTAATTTTTAACAAAACTGATGAATTTTCAACTAAAATGATGAATCTTCAGATGGAATATTTGAATTTTATACGAAGAAGATTATAAATATATGATATAAATATTTAAACAACTAGTTTCATTTCCAAATAAAAAATATCAATTTTCAATCAAATAGTTGCATTTTCATCCAAAAAACATACATTTTAAAACAAAAATAAAATTGTTAGATTTTCTGTAAAAAATCTAATTCTTAAGAACAAAAAAAACGGATTTTTCGCAAAATAGTTAAATTTGTTACTGGATTAGTTAGATTTTCAGTTTAAACAAATTGATTTTCAACAAAGTAATTAAATTTTCAACCAGAACTGAATTTTCAATTAAAATTATAAATCTTCAACTAAAAAAAAATAATTTTTAACAAAACAGTGTAACTTTCAACCAAGTAACTGAATTTTTTACTAACGAAAGATGAATTCGCAACGAACAATGTGACATTATTACTATGAATATCTAAATTAATTAAATAAAATGTGATAAATCCATTTTCTTTCATTAGAAAAAAGATTGTTTCCGTATGTTTGAAATATTATCAATTCGAGAAAAAAAAGTTGTAAAAGCTTCTTCTTATAATGTAAATTAATAAACATTCAATAATAAATTATGCTTTAAGTAGATTGAACTGAGATAATCTAAAAAATCTGCGATTATAGATAAAATAGAAATCACACATAAATAGTTGATTTTTCAACTAAGAAAGATAAATTTTTAGAAGAAAAAATTGATTTTCATCCAAATATTCCAATTTTATGCAAAAAGATTAATTTTCTACAAAAAAATGATGAATTTTCACAAAAATGGTTGACTTTTTGAATACAAAGACCAATTTTCAACTATAATTTTTAATCTGCAAAGAAAAATCTGAATTTTTAAGAAATTAGTTCTACTCTTTAAAAAAAACAATTTTCAACCAGAAAGGCGAATTAAACATATGCATAAGTTAAATATTCAACCAAAGAGCTAAATTTTTAAATTACAGGTGTGAATCTTTAGCCACAAAGACGAATTTTTAACAAAATACATACATTTTCAAACAAATGGTTGTTTTTTCAACTAAGAATGATAAATTTGTAGAAAAAAAGAAAATAATTTTCATCCAAATATACCAATTTTCTACCAAAAATTATGAATTTCCACACAACTTGTGGAATTCTCAACTAAATAAGATCAATTTTCAGTAAAAAAAAAATTTATTTCATCTAAGTATTCAAATTTTTAGTAATAATAATCAATAAGCATTCGATAATAAATTATGCTTTGATTAGAGTAAACTCAAATAAATTGAAAAATCTGCGACTATAGATAAGATAGAAATCACCTTTCTATAAATTGAACAAAAAATTATTAAAATAATGAAAACTTGAGTTTTTCTACAATCAGAAGTAAATTCCCAGTTTTTCCCCGATTTTTTTCCCGATCAAGTCGCCACCCTGTTAACGCAAATTAATCGTAGATAGAAATGAAGAAAATAAATACTCACTCTGCCTCAGCGATGGTCTGTTCATATTCGGGTTGCGGATGCTGTTCCCTCAGAGCTGCCAATTCGTTGCTGTATTGCAAATCATGTGCCAGAGAGCTCGACAATATCCGGTCGCTCATAGGCAATATGTAATCTGTAGTGCCATCCAGCACTGATGGAGTGATTTTGCCTCGTTTCAAACTTCCGTATCTGTCTGAACCATTGAGATTGTCATGCTGAGAACCATGCAGACTCTGTCCTCTCTTCAAACTGCCGTACCTCTCGGACCCGCTCAAATTGTCATGATTCGAGGCCTGCGAATGGTGACTCAAACTCGAATTCAAAATTCGCGAAGACATTGACAGCATGTAGGGCGTTGGAGAGGCCGTGTGGTCTTCCTCGGCAGTGTAGGGAAAGAGATATTTTTCTCCGAGATGATGGACCTTCTCTTCGCCCTCGGAACAATTCTCGTCTATCTGATTCTTCAGAGGCGAATTCATATCAGGATAAGGCAACGGATTTGGACTTGAAGTTTTGTTAGATGCTATTTCGTTGTCGGATATTGTGCCACCAGACCACTGACTTCCACGAATATCTACTGTTGGAAAAAGAGTAAACATATACGTAAAAACATATAAGTTACATTTTTAAACTAGAAAGATTAATTCTCAACCAAAGAGACGAATTTTTCAGAAAAAATGCTTCTCAAATCTCTGTAGGCTTTGAGGTACATATTCTCATCGTGAGACTCGCGTACCGCGCTCGATTTCCGACAAACATTTGTAAAAAGGTTTTATTGAATCTTTTTTCTCTCGAACTTTCGCCGTTTTTCCACACATTTTCATTTTATTTTTTGTATGTTCAATGTTATTTTTCACGAATAAAACAATAATTACGCGTCCTATCAAGAAGTGATTCTTAACGAAATTGTAGATCTTTTTTGGGATACAAATTTTTGTTAACTTTTTTTTTTCGTATACTACATAGTTTGTCCACGAAATGGAAGTTTTAATTTTTCATTATTTTTTGTGCAATCAAAATTTGAATTTTCGATTTTTTAAGAAAATCCAGAAATTTGTTATGATAATCTTGTAGGGCTTTCAAAAAGAAATGATTTTCTTCTCCTGACTCTTTTTTTCATATCGTGCGTTTTTTGGCTTAAAATTTTGAATTTCGGTTGATTTGATTCGGTTGATTTTCGGCCACAAGGATAAATTGTTTGTCCATTTTGATACTATAAATATCCGTACATAGAATTTTCAAATTCAGAAAAAAAGTCGTCTCAAAAATGTTCAAAATGCGCTTACTTTTTTAATTTTTATCAAAAATGGCTGGTTAACGAACTCGTCCTTTCTTTTAAGACCTTAAAAAAGTGTGCCAAAGATGGATTTGATCCGTTCATTCGATCCGTTGAAAAACAGTGAGAATGTAAAAATGACGAATTTTCAACTGACAAAGATAAAGTTTCAGGAACATATTCCAATTTTAAATAAGAGGTGAATTTTCAACTAAAATTATTGATCTGCAATGAAAAATTAATTTTTAACAAAGTAGTTCTACTCTTAACAAGCAAAAAAATATAATTTGAAAATAGAAAGACGAATTACAAATATAAGTTAAGTATTCAAACAAAGCCTTGAATTTTTAAACTAAAAATATAAATTCTCAACCAAAAAGACGAATTTTCAAACAATAATGTTAATTTTCTACCAATAATTATTAAATTTTTAAACAAATAGATAAATTTTCGCCTAAAAAAGATAAATTAAAAAAATAATAATTTCCATCAAAATAGCCTAATTTTAAACAGAAGGGATGAATCTAGCTCTGGAGCGCTAAATCTTTTTTTTAATGATTTTTCAAGAAAGCTTAGTCAAAATATATTGCATTTTCAACAAAATAGTTTAATTTTTTACAAAAAAAAAGTAATTTTCATCTACTTTTCTGATGAATTTTCAATAAAAGATTTGGTTTTTCAATCTAAAAATCCAATGTCTTGGAAAATAGTTGACTTTTAAAAACAAAAAGGTACATTTTTAACCAAGAAAGACAAATTTTGAACCAAATTTTACCAAAATTGTCTATTTTTAAACAAAAGTAATAAATTTTCAACTAGAATAATTAATTTAGAAGAAAAAGAAGAAATTTTTACAACGTAGTTCCTGATAGTTCTACTCTTAACAGCAACAACAAACAACTTCCAACCTAAAAGACAAATTAAACATGTAAGTTAAATATTCAACCAAAGAGTTGAATTTTCAAACTACAAAGACAAATTCACAACCAAAAAGATGAATTTTCAACCAAAAAGATTAATTTTCTACAAAAAAAAAAAGAATTTTCAAACAAATAATTGAATTTTTAACCGAAAAAAAATCAATTTTCAGTTTCAAAAATCCATTTTCATCAAAATAGTCCAATTTTAGACAAAAGAGATGAATTTTTAACTAGAATGATGAATCTGCAACCAAAAAAATTAATTAAAAAAATATATGTTAATTGAAATCGAAAACAGTAACAATCATCTAAAAAAAAATGAATTTTGAACAAAATAGTTCAGTTTTCAACTCGAAAATATGAACTTTTGACAAAAAAGTTAATTTTTACCAAATAGTTGAATTTTTCTACTAAACTAATAGAATTAGCAACCCTAATAGAAGAACTTTTAACTAAAAAGTTTGATTTAAAACCTAAAAGATCATTTTTCTACAACACAGTTAATTTTTCAATCTGAAAGTTAAGTTCGAACCAAATCGTTAATTTGTTTACAAAAATAATATAAATTTGAAGCAAAAAAGACGAATTTTTAACAAAATATTTAAAATTTTCAGGCCTGAAAGATTATTTTTCTACAAAACAATGGAATTTTCAAATAAAATTTCATTTTCAACAAAACAGTTCAATTGTTAACAAAAAAGTTCATTTTTTACCAAATAGTTCGAAATTTCTACCAAAATAATAGAATTTTCAATCCAAAAAGACTATTTTTCAAGAATGAAAGACGAAATTTGTACAATAAGCTTGCATTCTCAACCAAAAAGTTAATTTTTAATTGAATAGTTTCATTTTAGAAACAAAAGACAAATTTTTAACAAAACAGTTGAATATTTAAATACAAAAAATTTTACCAAACACTTGAATTGTGAACCAAAAAATAATATTTTTTAATGAAAAAGTTTAGTTTAAACCAAATAGTTGCTTTTTCTAGCAAAATAGTTGAATTCCAAACAAATAGTTTGAATTTGCTACAAAAATAATAGAATTTTCAAGAATCAATATACAAATTTTAACCAAACAGTAGAATTTTAAAGTCTTGGAAAGATTTTTCTACAAAACAGTTGAATTTTCAACCAAAAACATTAATTTTACTACAAAAACAGATTTATTTTCAATAAAAAATATGAATTTTCAACTAAAAACGATTAATTTTCTACGAAAAATGAAATATTTAAATTTTCAGTTTAAAAATTAATGTTTAGACGAATATTCAACAAAATATATAAAGATTTAACAAAATAGTTGAATTTTTCTTAAAAAAGTTGAATTTTCTACTAAAAACGTATTTTAAACAAAATAGTTAAATTCTCAATCAATAACATGAAATTTGAACAAAGCAGTTCAACTTTCGATCAAGCATTGGAATTTTTAACCAAAATCGGATGAATTCTAAACCTGAAATATTAATACTATACTTTCTAAACCAATATAATGAACCTTATCTACCCAAAAAGATTAGGATTTTCTTTTCGGGTTAATTCAGTTTTGTATTTTATCAAAAAAAAAAAAAAAAAAACGAGAAAAGATGAGGGTTTCTTGAAATCAGGAAAAAGAAGACATTATTTTAAAAGAGGAAAAAAGAGGGGAATAGGGAAAAGGCTGTAAAGTCTGTAATTGTAGTATTATATAATTTATAATATGAAATTGATGTGTTTTCTTACCATTTGTCGGTAAATATGCCTCGGGAAGCTGCGAACTCCACCTTGGTGCGTAAATTGGTTTAATATTCGGGAAAAGTTCCGTATTTGAGCAAAGAATGTTCAAGTGTTCAGTGGCAGCACTGTGAATATTGGGAAGGTAGTTGTGCGAGACAGGTTGCTGCGTTGATACCCCCATATTTTTGTGCGACTTTGAAGTAACATCTTCGTCATCGGAGCTGTGCGAACTGGCCAGATCCAAACTTCTACCTCCTGCATCAGCTTGAGACCCATCAGAATCTGATTCTGAGTCCCTACGAGCAGAACGTTGCTCGCCAGCTTCTGTTTGACAGACAAAAAATAATAAATATTAAAACAGGGTGACTAAAAAACGTAATTTTCAAAATTCCTTGACTTTTCCGTGAACTATTTTTCATTTTTCCCTGACCGCTAATATTCAAAGAACAGAATTTTAATGTTATAATATTTTTAACAATGAATCTCTTACAAAGAGAATATAACAATTTCAAAATAGAATGTAAAAGTTTCAAATTTATTTACTTATTTAAAAAATATATATGTATTTCTACCACAAAAGAGGAATATATAATCCAAAAAGATTACCGAAAATTTTTAATTTTCAACGAAATAATTTAATTTTTTAGGAAACCGTATAATTTTAAATGAAAAATAAACGTGACTTTTTAAGGACAAATTTTCTATCCAAGCAGACGAATGTTCAACAAAAAGTTTGAACAAATTCTGGAATTTTCTACCCGCAAAGATGAATTTTCAACCAAATAGACTTATGTTCAACATGAAAAGTGCAATTTTGAATAAAAAGATCAATTTCCAACTAATTCTATCAAAAACATTGTTACATTTTTATTAAAATATTAAGTTACATTTTTTATTTAAAATATAATTTTAAGCAAAAGATAAAAAAGAATTTTCGATCAAAAAATTAAATTTTAAACCAAAGAGATAAACCAACAACAATAAAAAATCCATTTTTAACAAAGTAGTTTAACTTTTGCTCAATTAGTTGTATTATTTTTAAAATAAAATATTTTATAAACGGAATATAAAAACTTGAAACGAAAAATCAAAAAATTATTTATTTCGACCAAAAGGGTGACTTTTGTACCGTCGAAGATCAATTTTCAATCGAAAAGGACAAAATGTCGACAAAAAAAAATTACTTTATAAGAAAATAGTTTGATTTTTAACGAAATAGTTGAATGTTCAAACAAATTGTTACATTTTTAACTTAAGAAGATAAATTTTCTAGAATACAGTTGAATTTTCAACAATAACAAAAAAAAAGAATTTCTAATCTAAAAGGACGAATTTTGTGCTCAAATAGACGAATGTCCAAAAAGACAGTTGAACATTCGATAATAAAATATGACTTCAACAAAATACTGGAATTTTAAACATAATAATTAAATTTTTAAGAGCAATTTCAAATTAAAATTTAAAAATTTCAAATATTATTATCCTTGACATTTTTTAAAGTGCCTCTTACACTAATCCCCCATCTTTTTTGTCAGAAAATGAGTTTTTATCTAAAAACAAAAAAACTAAAGAAAAAAATTTCAACAAATTAGTTAAATTTTCAGCAAAAAAATTTCTATTCACCCAAAGAAAAAACAAGTTTTATGTAAAATAGTTCATTTTTCATCCAAAGTAATAAATTTTTAATTAAAATGACGAATCGTCAACCAGAAAAAAAAAATTTTCCACAAAAGAGTTTAACTATCAACCAAATAATTTCACTTCCAACCTAAAAGATGATTTTTCAAATAAAATCATAAATATTGAACTGGAAAACTTACGTTTTTAACCGAAAGGAAGAATTTTTGAACATGAAGATTAACTTGCAAGGGAAAAGATAATTTTCTACAAAAAAAAAACGATTTTTAAGAAAATATGTGGATTTTCAACGAAATAGTTGAATTTTCAATGAACAAAAAACATATTTTCATTTAAATTTTTGAATGAATCTTCAACTGAAACAGCTGAATTTTATACAAAAATGATGAATTTTCAACCATCAAGATTAATGTTCTACATAAAAGGCGAATTTTTCACATAGTACATACATTTTCAAACAAATAGTTTAGTTTATGCATAAAAAATATCAATTTTCAACCAAATAGTTGAATTTTTATCCAAAAAAGATACATGTTCAACCAAAAATAGAATAGTTAAATCTTCTGTTAAAAATTTAATTCTTAACGACAAAAAATGGACTCTCCGAATAATAGTTACATTTTCTACTGGAATAGTTGAATTTTTAGTTTAAAAAATTGATTTTCAACAAATTAGTTCCATTTGCAACCGGAGATGAATTTAAGTAAATTTTTAGTAAATAAATAAGTAACCTAATCAACATACTAATTCCCTGCGACTGTAGATAAAGTAGAAGTCACTTTTCTAAATTTACCAAAATGATTATGTTAACAATAACTGTCCAATCAGAAGTAAATTCTCGGGTTTTAAAATTCAGCTATTTCAGTTGAAGATTCATTCAAAAATTTAAATGAAAATATGTTTTTGTTAATTGAAAATTCAACTATTTCGTTGAAAATCCACATATTTTCTTAAAAATCGATTTTTTTGTAGAAAATTATCTTTTCCTTTGCAAGCTAATCTTCATGTTCAAAAATTCTTCCTTTCGGTTAAAAACGTAAGTTTTCCAGTTCAATATTTATGATTTTAGTTGAAAATTCATCTTTTAGGTTGGAAGTAAAATTACTTGGTTGATAGTTAAACTCTTTTGTGGAAAATTTATTTTCTAGTTGACGATTCATCATTTTAATTAAAAATGTATTACTTTGGATGAAAAATGAGCTATTTTATATAAAACTTGTTTTTTCTTTGGGTGAATAGAAATTTTTGGCCGAAAATGTAACTATTTTGTTGAAAATTTATTTTTTATTTTGTTTTTTTTTGTTTTTAGATAAACATTCTTCCCTGGTTAAAAATTTATTTTTTGACAAAAAAGACGGGGAATTTGTATAAGAGGCACTTTAAAAAATTTCAAGGATAATAATATTCAAAAATTTTCAATTTTAATTTAAAATTGTTATATTCTGTTTATAAAAGATTCTATGCTGAAAATGTTACAAAATCAAATAAGCGGTTAAAAATTTAATTATTATGTTTAAAATTCCAGTATTTTGTTGAAGTCATATTTTATTATCGAAAATTCAACTGTCTTGTTGGATATTCGTCAATTTGAGCACAAAATTCGTCCTTTTTGATTGCATTTTTTTAAAATTCAACTGTCTTCTAGAAAATTCAATTACGTAGTTATAAATGCAACTCACTTGGGTTGAAGTTTAATTTATTTTAATTCGACTAATTGGTTGTAATTTCATTTTCTTAGGGTAAAAATGTAACAATTTGTTTGAACGTTTAACTATTTCGTCGAAAATTAATTTATTTTGTTATAAAGTATTCTTTTTTGGTCGAGAATTTGTCCTTTTCGATTGAAAATTGATCTTTGACGGTACAAAAGTCAACTTTTTGGTCGAATTAAATAAATTTTTAACTTTTAATTTGAAGTTTTTATATTCCGTTTAAAGAATATTTCATTTTTTAAATAACACAATTACTTGGGAAAAATTTAAACTACTTTGTTAAAAATTGATTTGTTGTTGTTGTTGTTGGTTCATCTCTTTGGTTTAAAATTTAATTTTTTGGTCGAAAACTCTTTTTTATCTTTTGCTTAAAATTATATTTTAAACAAAAAATGTAACTTTCCCATTGGTGGTTGATAATTGATCTCTTTTAATTGAAAGTTCGTATTTTTGATAGAATTAGTTGGAAGTTGATCTTTTTGTTCGAAATTGCACTTTTCATGTTGAAATTCGTCTATTTGTTTGAAAATTCATCTTTGCGGGTAGAAAATTCTAGAATTTGTGGAAAATTGAAGTATATTGTTTAAAAGTCATCTTTTTTGCTCGAAAATTGAAACTTTTTGTTGAACATTCGTCTAATTGGATAGAAAATGCGTCCTTAAAAATTCACGTTTTTTTTTCATTGAAAATTATACTGTTTTCTAAAAAATTTAATTATTTCGTTGAAAATTAAAAAATTTCGGTAAAAATGTAACCACTTTGTTAAAAGTAATCTTTTTGGATTATATATTCCTGTTTTGTGGTAGTTTTTGGTCGAAATAAATAAATTTTTGATTTGAAGTTTTTATACTGAGTTTATAAAATATATTTTTTTAAATAATACAACTACTTGGGCAAAAGTTAAACTACTTTGCTGAAAATTAATTTTTTGGTTGTTGGTTCATCTCTGGTATAAAATTTAATTTTCTGGTCGAAAATTCTTTTTTATCTTTTTGCTTAAAATTAGATTTTAAACAAAAAATGTAACTTTTCTATTTTTTATAGAATTGGTTGAAAGTTGATCTTTTCGCGCAAAATTGCACTCTTCATTTGGAAAATTCGACTATTTGGTTGAAAATTCATCTTTGCAGGTAGAAAATTCCAGCATTTGTGAAAAATGGAACTATTTTGTCATCTTTTTTACTCGAAAATTCAAACTTTTTGGTTGAACATTCGTCTAATTGGATAGAATATTCGTCCTTAAAAATTCACCTTTTTTCATTGAAAATTATTCTGTTTTCTAAAAAATTCAAACAGACATCAGTTTTACCGGGTGTTGAAATAAAGGTTTTAAATAAACTACGCTAGGATTTTTAAACGTAGTGCTAAAGGACTTGAGTGGACCAGACCACTTTTAAT
>NC_046663.1:46819827-46858929 GCF_010883055.1 Belonocnema kinseyi
TTAATAATAAATAAATAATAATAATTCTCAATTTACCTTTTCCAGAATGCAAAGCGGTACGGTGACTTCTTGACGATGTGTACGGGTCACGATCACTATTATAGTTGCTTGTAGATGTTGACGTATGACGAAGATGAGCATCACTACGATAAGGACTGGAACCAGTTTTATTTGTACTTCTTGAAGTTGTACTGCTCGTTGAAACTCCGACGTGCACTCTTCTGCACACGGATTCCGTTCCGCTGTAGGCCGAAGAATACGCCAGCGCAGAACGCTATACAAATAACAATTAATTATTTTATGTTACTGAAATATACATTATAATGTAGCTTGCAAATAACTTGCAAATATAAACAGTTTACAAATTGACAAATAATATGCAGGCTGTCACAAAAGTCCCGGGACGGCTAAATATTTCATCAGGTGACATATTTTTTAGGCATGTCAAGGTCATTCTTGAAGTAACTTTCAATGAGCTTTATTTTGATCTTGACGACCTTCAAAATTTTTTCAACGTCAGTTTAAAAAAAATGGGAACCTCTTTTTTATATCGGCAATCGATAGAGCGGGAAATTTTACGTTGAAATATGTAACCAAGTCATAGGTTTCCATTAACAAAAGTTGACATTAAAAAAACCTTGAAGGTCACTCTAAGGTCATTTAAACTTAAACTAGGCCGCATACCTTCGGGAATAGAATTTTTGTACATTTTGTCCTAATTATTAACTTTAATAAGACATATTGAGCAGTGACCTCAAGCATGACCTTGACGGTAGCCTTCAAGGTAGTTTGAAGGTCAATTTTTTTCCATTGGAAAACCGCCTTTTTACATCGGCAATAGATATATCTGTAAATTTTACGTTCAAATCAGTAATCAGCAAATAGGTCCAATCTGATATAGAAAATTCTTCAATTTTGAAAATATTGAATAGAAAATTATTCATTTTTAAGATTTGTCATCAAAGATTCTTCAATTTAAAAGATGTATAAATCAAAATTTCTAAATGTGGATAATTTTGAAGATAAAGTCAAGACTTTTCAATTTTAATTATTCCAAATTCAAGAAATTTCAAATATAAATCATAATTATAATAGATTTTTTAATGTTAACCTTAAACCTTTCATAATTTTTAATTGAAAATTAAAAACATAAGAACTTTGTAATTTTTTAATTTACAATTCAAAGCCTTCAAAGTTCTACAATTTTAAAAAGGTACAATTCTTGAATTTAGAATATACAGAATTGAAAATTCTTCCATTTTTAAGATTTTACATTAAAAATTCTTCCATTTAAAATATGTATAAAATGAAATTCTTAAATTAGGTTGATTTTGAAGGTCAGTTTAAAAGACTTTTAATGCTAAATATTCCAAATTGAAGAAATTTCAAATTTAAATCATAAATATTACGGAATTTTTCATTGTAAATTTAAAAAATTATGAACTTTTCAAATTTTTAAGATTTACAATTCAAAGCATTCAAAGTGCTGCTACTTTAAAAAGATTTATTTAAAAATTCTCGATTTTTAACGTTTTTGTCAATAGTTTAATTTTGAAGATATACAATTGAAAATTCTTTAATTTTAACTAATTGGAACTTAAAATTTTTTAATTTTTAAAATTTATAATGGCAGATTCATTAATTTGGAATGTATATAGTTAAAAAAATTATTTTGAACATCTTTTTGGAATAATATGTTCAACTCTGAAGATCTACATTATAAAAAGCTTCAATTCTTAAAATTTGCAATCAATATTTAATGTTTATAATAGAAAATAAAGTAATTGTGAATGAAATTTGTTAAATAGTTCAATTTTCAACATTTAAAATTGAAATGTATTCAATTATATAGATTTCCAATCGAAAATTCGTTAAGTATAAACAGTAAAAATGACAGCGTTAATTTATTCTTTGCAAACTCTTATAATATTTTTCATATGTATCATATGTATCGTTATATAAAAAAGGGATTGGTAATTCAAGGTTTTTCAAATAGTAAGCAACTAAATCGCATTTAAAAAAACATGACTGAACATATTGAAACAAAAATATTTAATTTTAAATTGGCAAAAAATGTGTTACTTAATTTATGGATGGCTACTAAATAACTACGAAAGGTACTTTGAAAAATCTTACCGAATGTCCGTTTATATTTTGATTGCTACTTGCATTTCCCAGGCTGCCTTCTAACAATGGAGTTTTCTTTCCTAGGCACCTCAGAACGCTCAAGAATAAATTTCTTCTTACTCTACTATTGACGAAACAGTAGCCAATCAGACTAAAGGCAGCGTGAATGACGATAGCAATACTAAGTAAATATGACAAAGTCGGCGAATTTTCCGAGGCACTGAGAACGGCTAGAGTCCAAGTTGCTCCTAGTAATGGCAAGGAGGCGACTGATAACCATAAAAGTGTCCTTAAATTTCCGAAGCCCAATATATGTTCCTTTAGAGTAAAAGCTGCACGGACGGACATCATCAGTATGCAAAAATTCATGAAAATTGTGATGCAAATCGGGCCTATCAGTGCCCAAATCACGGTTTCGTAAATCGAGAGCCAACAGCTGTAACATAATATCGATCAATTTGATCCTATTTCATACACCTATATTAATTTCAGGGCTCGGATCGACTAGAAGGCTTGAAAAAAGTCACATTAGTTACATTCATTTTCTAGAAAATAGTTAAATTTTTGTCATAATAGTTAATTCTCAGCGAAGAAAGATGAGTCTTCAACCTAAAAATATGACTTTTTTACCGTAAAAGAGGAATTTTCAATGTAAAAAGTTCAAATTTGGAGAAAATCGAGTGCGAAGCACGAGATACGTGATTTTAATGTAGTGGTTAATGCTAGAGGAGCTTTAACGGAAGAGAATTCACAATCACCAAATTAGAGTTGTCGATGCTTTGACCTTTGAAGAGAGGTAATTTTATTGATAGTTTTTATTTAAAAACTCATTTTTTTAGTGCAAGATCCATCTCTTTAGTTCAAAATTGAACTTTTTTTCCAAAAGTTGTGTTGTTAGTGCTAAAAATGCATGTATTTTATTGTAAAAATGTTAGAAAACTAATCTTCTTGATCGAAAATTTAATTTTTTAGTTAAAAGTTAAACTACTTTGTTAATAATTCATTTTATTTTTTGAAAATCCATTTACAAAAAAAAAATGGTTGAAGATTGATCGTTCTTGGTTGGATCTTTTTTGGTTGAAACTTGAACTTTTTGGTTAAAAATTAATTTTATTGGTTAATAGTTTTAATTCACAAACTCATCTTTTCAGTGGAAAATCCAACTATTAGGTTAAAAATTTAAACTTTTTGTTGAAAATTTGTTTTTTTGTTTTTTCGAACGTTTATGTATTTTGCTGTAAACTTGTTTTTTCAGGTAGAAAACTAATCTTTTTGATTGCAAATTCAATTATTTGGTTGAAACTTAAACTACTTTGTTAAAATTTCATTTTTTAATTCATCTCTCTGAATGAAAATTTAACTATTTTGTTGATATTTTTTTGTATAGAAAATATATTTTTTCAACTAAAAACCGAAGTATTTTATTTTTGGTTGAAAAGTGATCATTCTTGGTGAAAAATTCGCCTATTAAATTTGTTATTGACAATTTATCTTTTTTGTTTGAAAGTTGAACTTTTTTGTTAAACATTCATTTTATTGGTTGATGTTGAAATCATTATTAATATTGTTGTTGAAAATTTCTTTTTCCATGATTGGTTTAAAATTTATCATTTTTATTTTAAAAACTTTACACTTTGGTTAAAAGCTCATCTTTTCAGTTGAAGATCCATCTGTTTGGTTGCAAATTAAACTATTCTCTTGAAAATTAGTTGTTTTTTTTTTGTTCGAAAGTTTATGTATTTTGCTGTAAACTTGTGTTTTCAGATAGAAAACTAATCTTCTTGATTAAAAATGCAATTAGGTGGTTGAAAGTTAAACTACTTTGTTAAAAATTCATTTTTTGTTAAATTCATCTCCCTGGGTGAAGCCAAAAAATCTGGTATACATAGTCGCCATTTATCAAGTCAGCCTAAATTACATTACAAACTGCAATACAAAATAGTGGAGTTTTGACCATTATTTATAAAATATATTATATATGTTCTCCAACATGTTTACATTGTCGAAAGTAAACATGTATATAGAACAACAGTATAACTCGCAGAGAATTTCATATAATTTTATTACGTGCTTGCAGAATAGGCTGCTTTTCTTTATTTTATCCCTAAAAGTGAAAATGTCAAAGCAAATTAAAATATACTTGCTACCATATTGTATGGAGAAGTCGAAATAATGCCACGTCTAAAAAAAATTGAATACTTTTTCATTTCGAGTTCTTGGCATTGAAAACCTCGCAGAGATAATGCTGAATCAACAAAAATAGGTTTCTAGCGAAGGTTTTACTGTGCCACCGTATTTCGTTACAAATTTAAGTTATACTTGTTCAAAAAACAACAAAAAACATTAATGTAAATTATTTTTCTTAAAAATTAGGTGTACGTGGATTTAGAGATCAGAATTCATACGAACTTTTTGTACGATTTGCCAAGCGCCGAAAACGCGCCAAATTCTGAATATGTTCATGAAAATTGTTTAAAGAATTAATAATTATCGTAAATATACACAGTAACGTCACACAAAACTACCAGGTATCAAGTTGATACGGCAAATGGATGAAAATAATGCAACATTTTGATATTTGTAATAAAATTTCAACTATTCAAAATAAAATCCGTTTCAAATTAAATCGTTAATCAGATATAAAAAGAATGTACTTTGTTCCGAAAATCAACCACTGTAATGTTTAAAATACATCTTTACCGAAGAAGTTCTGTTCACGATAGAAATTTAAGATTCTTCATTCGATTTGCGAAGGTCTAGCCATTCTAGTATCATGCAAAAAGTCGTCGGAAAAATATTCTTAGTTAATTCTGTAAAAAAAATGGAACCTATTCGTCTAAAAATAGCTGAAAGCCTATTCGCCGAAAAAGCCATAAGTATATTCGTTTAAAAATTGCCAAGCTCTGAATTTCTTTATCAAAATTATTTAAATAATTATTAATCATTCTTGTGAATTTACCGTTTTCTTTAAAATTGTTTAAGATTGCAATAACAGTTATAATTAAAAGGACGTCATATTATCTGAAAATGTAACTGAAAGTTGAATAAAATGAAATTTTAAGCGTTCATAATTTTGTTTTGTTAGTTAAAATAAGAAGGATCTAATTGTTTTTGAAAATGTAAATGAAAATAAATTTATCAATGTTCATAATTTGTATTGTTTATTATTCTAATGAGGAAAATTATTTTCGAACAAAAATTAGGCTGTATCAATTTAAAAAGAAACATTAAGAAATAAGCCAAAGTATTAATTAAAATTGTAATTATTTCTTTAAAAATAATAAGCTCAGGATGAAATCATATTTTTAATAGCTTAAGATTTCAAAAATAGTTGAAATAGTTAAATAACATTGTTCCGGAATATAGAGTGCACAATTCTGATTGATTTCTACAAATTCTTCACACAATCAAAATAAACTTTAAAGTTCAAACTAATTTTTAATAATAATTCAGTTAGAAGGATTCTAAATCTGGATTAAAAATATTTCTTTCTGAACTGTTAAACTTGTAAACTTGGATTACTTTCAAATGAGAGAAGTTTATTATTTATATTAATTCTGAACATCAGAAACATTCATTTTAAATACGTTAAACTTGAAATTACTCTACAACTAAGGGTTTAAATTCGAGACTGTATAATTCGGATATACAAATTTTTCATTTTAATATTAAATTTTCATTTTTTCGATCATTTAAACTTCACAGTCCGAAAATGCTCTCGAAACCGGAGAAGTAGGGTGTCTACACGAAAATATGATAATAATAGGCACATCAATTCATTTAAATTACGTTAATATAGATAGAATATTGAATGCAATATGAGTTTGAAAAAAACAATTGTTTTTTTTTTCAACCAAAACAGATGAATTTTTAATTAAATGGTCGAATTTTCAAATTAAATAAATTAAACTTGAAAGAAAAACTGTTTTATGGTTAACCACATAGTTGAATTTTCAATCCAAAGAGACGAATTCAACAGAACAGTTGGATTTTCGGTGAAAAAATACGATTTTAGAACAAAATAATGAAATTTTCAATTAAAAGATCGAATTTTTGAATAAAAGAAATTAAACTTCGACCAAAAGCAGTTGCATTGTCAACCAAATAGATGGATTTTCATTTAAGAGACAAAATTTCAGCGAAAAAGATGAATTTTTAACAAACTAATTGTTTGTTTAATTTTCAATTCAAGAGGATGAATTTTCTTTCTAAAAGGGCGAATATTCAACAAAACAGTTGTATTCTTGAGCAAATAAATGACGCTTGAACAAAATAATTGAATTTTGAACTTAAAATGATGACTCTTTAACCGAAAAAATGTATTTTAACAAAGTAGGTCAACTTTTAATCCCTAAGTGAAATTTTTTAATCAAAAAGACGAATATTCAACAAATAAAGATTTTTCAGTCAAGAAATAAAAAAAGTTCATCCAAAAGGTTGAACTTTCAATCGAAAAGAGGAATTTTCTGTAAAACAGGTGAATTTTAATTCGAAAAATAATAATTTTCAAGAAAAAAGTTCATTCTTAACTAAAAAGTTGCAAAAAAATGTGACTTTTAAGATCAGTTTCTTCTTACAGAATTTTTTTTTAGTTTTAAGTTGTATATTTAGGTTATGCTAGAGGGATAAAATTTTTTTAGGTGATTTTGGGATAAAATTCTGCGATTATCAGCGCAATCGGTCCAAATTTTCAAAAGAAATTTTTTTCTGTTTTTTTTTTCATGAACGATACGGAACTCAGACTCATTCCAATGAAATATTAGAAAATGTGATCCTGTCCCAAAATAAAAATGCAAATCATTTGAACTGTCTGTTTCCTAGTAGATAAATTCTATGCTCAAGAAGCTTTCCTCTTTCACAAAATTTATTTTGAAGAATAAATAAAGCTCTGTTATCAGAAGCCAAAAAAGCTAGTATATATAGCCTCCTTTTCTCAACTCACTTCTTACACGAAATTTAAAAAAATCAGTTTCCAGTTGTAAAAATGGAGTTTACCGCTGCAATTTTTCTGCTCGTATTCCTGTATTTCATCAACTTTCATCGTAAGTATAAAATAATATAATAATTATCATTCATAAAAAAATATTACATGTGCTATCAAACATGTTTACTTTGTCGAAAGTATATATGTATATGAAAAAATAGTATAACTGGCAGAGAATTTCATATCATTTTATTACGTGCGGGCAGAATAGTCTCACTTTCTTCATTTTATTCCTAAAAGTCGAAATGTCAAAGCAGATTAAAATGTAATTGATACCATATTGTATGAAGGAGTCGAAATTTTTCCACGTCGGAAAACGACATACTTTTTCATTTCAAGTTCTTGGCATTGAGGCATTGGTAGAGATAATGTTGAATCAACAAAAATAGAATTCTAGGGAAGGTTATTCTGTGCTATTCCGCATGTTATTAAAAATTGAAATTTTACTTGTTAAAACAAAGTTATCAATGTAAATTATTTTTCTTAAAAAATTAGGTGCAAGTGGATTTAGTGATCTGTATCCAAACCAACTTTTTGTACAATTTGGGGAATCCACTATTTTTAGAGGAACGTTCACTCCTTCTTGCAGCAGTGGCGAAATACCGAAATGGATGCAACCTGATGGAGAACATGCTGAAAGAAGCGTTAGAGGTTTTATACGAACGAAAAAGAATCAACAATCTGAAACAAGTCCTCTCAGACATGAAGGTAAACCTTTACATTATCTGAACCGTAATTTAGCTCCAAGCTACGCTGAACTACGTTTCGGAAACGAATGGTATCAAGTGAGAGGTTTCTCTATTTATATTCCCCGTCATCCCCATGACGTACTTCGGAATATTCTTAATTTTCCATTCAACGACCACTTTTATGTAAATGTACCAGGAGAACATGTTTATATTGGTAAATTAAAGAAAATTAAAGAGTCGGCGTTGCCTCTTGGTCCTGGGACACAGACGCGGACAGATGACAATGGTCACAATATTATATTTAAAATATGTACGGTTGAAACAATGAACGCCGGACGCCAGAACCCTTGAATATCTTGATGAAAATTGTTCAAATAATTAATAATTATTGTATCAACTTGATTCAGATTTTGAAATCAATTTTCTGGAATAAAATTTCAACTATTTAAAACATTATGAAATTATTTAATCCTTTCACCTAAATGTTTACCGATAATATTCGTTTGAAATTAAATTGTTAATCAGAAGTTAAAAAAAAGTATTTACTTAGTTCCGTTTATCAAAAATGAGTATTGCGTTTGGGGATGTTTGTTTGGAAATGTCAGTAAATCTTGATGAAGGACCGACTTGCAGACGAAGTTCTATTCACGATAGAAATTTAAGATTCTTTAACGGATTTTCGAAGGTCTAGTCACTTTAGCAAAAAAATTGAGTCTATTCGTTGAAAAATAGCTAAAAGCCCATTCGCCGAAAAATAACCGAAAGTATATCCGTTAAAAAATGGCCAAGCTCTGAATTAGTTTATGAAAATCGTTTAAATGATTAATAATGATTGAATTTGTAAAATTCGTAGGAAAGAGACATGAAAACCTTAAAAATAGTCAAACTCTGAATTTGTTTATGCAAATTGTTTAAATAATTAATAATTCTTGGGAATTTACTAAGGATCATACAAAAAGTAATCGGAAAGATATTCTTAGTTGCCTCCGTTTTCGTTAAAGATAAATGAGCCAAGGATGAACACATTTTTCTAATTTTCCAAACTTGTTTAAATTCTATGAACAATTCTAATTTTAATGTTTTCTAAAAAAAAAGCACAGGATGAGTTAATATTCTCAATTGTTTGAGATTGCACTACTAGTTACAAATAAAAGGACATCATATTCTTTGAAAATTTAACTGAAAGTTTTAAAAATTATTTTAAAAATAATTAGCTCAGGATGAACTCATGTTATCAATTGTTAAGATTTAAAAATTATTTTTAATTTGAAAGATATTACAGTCGTTGAAAATTTTAAAAAAAGAACTCGCAGCTGAAATTGTTAAATTTTTTTTTAAATTTGCATCAAGCTATTAAAATTTTGAAAAAATTTAGAAAAAGCACAGGATGAATGCATTAAAATGACTTAAGATTAAATCAATGTTTTCAAAAATAAAAATGAGACCCAGCCCAATCCTAAACAATCACAGTAACTTATCAGTATATCGATAATGCAAACTGATGCGATTCTAATAGAATAAATTAAATTTCCACCCAAAACCAGTTGCACTTTCAACCAAATAGTTGGATTTTCAATTAAAATAGATGAATTTCCAATGAATAAGATACATTTCTAACAAATTTGTTAAATTTTAATGTCAAAAAGAGCAATTTTCTTCAGAAGATAGTTAAATTTTCGACCAAAAACGATAATTTTCTGACATAAAAGATTGATTTTGAATCCAAGAGGATGAATTTTCTTTCTAAAAAATCGAATATTCAACAAAACCGATGAATTTTCAAATAAATAGATCACTTTTAAGCAAAATAATTGCATTTTTAACCTAAAAAGATGAATTTTCAAGTAAAAGAACTTAAAATTCAAACAAAAAAGTTGTATTTTCAATCCAATAGTAGAATTTTTAACCAACACAAAAAAGGAATTTTTTGGGAGACAGTTTAATGATCAGCCTGAAAAAGTTGAATTTTAAACAAATAGATCGTTTTCAACAAAGAAAGATGATTTTTAACCAAATAGTTTAATTTTCAAATAAAAAAATATACTTTTTCAACCCAAAATGGAATTCCCAAATTTTCGGTTAAAAAATTAAGTTTCAAACAAAAAAAAGTTCAATTTTGAAGGAAAAGGGTGAATTTAAACTAAAATTATGAAAATTTTCAATCCAAAAGGGTGAATTTTCTACACCAAACGACGGGTCCTCAACAAAAAATAATTTAATTTTCGACCAAAAAAGATGAATTTTCTATAAATAATTAAACTGCTAACCTAAAAAGAAGGATTTTCAACCAAATCATCGAATTCTCAACGAAAATCAGTTCAACTTCAAACAAAAACAGTTGCATTTTCAACCAAGAAGTGGAATTTTCAAACATTTTTAGCCAAAAAGGCGCATTTTTTATAATATAGTTTAATAATCAATCTGAAAAATTGAATTTTCATCAAACAGATCGCTTTCAACCAAGAAAGATGATTTTTTAATTGAACATTTTAATTTTCAAATAGAAAAGATACATTTTCAACCCAAAAAGGAATTCCTAAATTTTCGGTTAAAAAATTAAATTTCAAACCAAAAAGTTGATAATTTGACAAAAAATACGAACTTTCAACAAAATAATTGAATTTTCTACGAAAATTATAAAATTTTCAAACCAAAAAGACGAACTTTTAACAAAACAGTTGTATTTCAAGTTCACAAGATGATTTTTCTCACAAAAAATAATATAATTTTCAAAGCAAAAGATGAACTTTTAGAAAAACAGTTCAATTTTAGGTAAAAAAAATTTTTTTTCTACAAAATAGAAAAGTTCATTTTAAACGAAATAGCTCGAATTTTCTACCGAAATAATCGAATTTTTCGACCGGAAAGACAATTTTTTAAGAAAAAAGTTGAATTTTTGAGCCGATAATACGAATTTTCTACAAAAACGATGAATTTTTAACAAAAAAGAAAAATAAAACTTTAAATGGGAATATACGCAATCAAAATGCTGTTCTATTTTAAACGCTAGTATTCAAAAAATTCTAGTTATAAAGCTTTAATGAAAAATTATTCAACATTTAATCTTTTCAATTAAAATGTTATGATTTTTTAGGTTTAAGTTTCCATTTTAAAACCTCTATTGTGTTTAAAGGTTGAAACCAAGTATAGCGAACTCCTGAGAAAATCTGAAAAAAAGTCGAAAAAAGTCGCACGACCGAGCCTTGGAATTTGAAAAACAAAAGAATTAAATACATAAGTAAAATAAACTCACAAGTAAAAGTTTCCATATTGGTCCGCTCTCACGCCAATGGTCAATCCGACTATAATAGCTGGAAATCCATAACCCATAGTATAATAAAATCGCATTTGTCCGTGATTAACGTCTCTCATTTCTGTTAACATTCTATACAAATGAACAGAATCCACCAGAGTCCAAGCGAAAGCACTCAGCCAAGCGTAATGTAAGCCAATGGCAGTCAATTTGCAAGTAAATTCATTGGCAATCAGTGGATTTCTCGCTTTTAAAGCGACCAAATAGAGCAATTCACCCACAAAGACACAGAAAACTAAATTCTTGTGGATGCTATTGGAATTGGTCGCAGTGCCGCGAATAAGAGCCAAAATAAGTAAAGCTGATAGTAATAATGGCAGTGCGAGCATGAATGCACTGTAACTCGTGACATCCTCCAGCAAGGACGGCTCTGGCACGTATTCGAGATCTAAAACGTCGGTTAATACCGCAAATGTTGATAAAGTCAGGCACGAGCAGTTCATCATCTTTCCTGATGTTAAAATCGTATCATCGTCGACCTCAGTAGTGCAACCCATTCGACTCCATTCGCCAAACCTAGAAGAAATTAACAAATTAGGGAATTAAAAATTAACGATTAACAATTTTAGATTTTAGAAGATTAACAATTTAGGCAGAAGTGTGGCGGAACCTTTTTTCTCTGGGTTGGGACAAGAGAATGGACTTATAATATTGAATGGAACAATTTGTTCATAGCATAATAATATTATACCAAATACAAATTGTACATAAATAAGTATAAATAAACAATAAATGATACAGTTATGGAATTCATATTGCCAAAGATTTCACAAAGATTTCAATAATTTCACAAATATTACCAAATATTTCAAATATTTAATCAAGACTTTGGATAGTTGTTAACGATTTCACAAAGACTTCAACGATTTCGCAATGATTTCAAACAACTTAAAAAATATAACAAATACTTCAAAAGTATTTTTAACTGATTGCAATGATTCCCCAAAGATTTCGTAAAAACTTTAAATTTTTCGCAAAGATTTCAATGTTTTTTTTAAAGATTTGAAAAATATACTAAATATACTTCAACAATATTTTGAAATAATTTTGATGATTTTCCAAAGATTTCAAAGATTTCGTAAAGATTTGCAATATTTCAAAAAGATTTCGGATAGATTAAAAAGATTTTCCAGAGGCATACATGATTTCCCAATGATTCCACAAAGATTTCAATAATTTCACAAATGTTTTAAAAATATTTCAAAGATTTCTAATGATATCTGAAAGAATTCACCAAAATTTAAATGATTTTCCAAAGATTTAAATAATTGCAAAAATATTTTAAATATTTTATAAAGATTTCTATGATTTCCCAAAGATTTCAAAGATTTTAAAAATATTGCAATGCTTTCAAAAATATGATCAAATAATTATAAAATATTTGAAATATTTTTCAAAGATTTTCAAAGATTTCACAAAGATTTTGGATAGTATTAAATGATTTCACAAGTACTTCAAAGATGTCGCAAAGATTTCAGTAATTTGAGAAATATAACAAATACTTCAAACATATTTTCAAAGGATTGCAATACTTTCTCAAAGATTTCGTCAAGACTTTAAATATTTTGCAAAGATTTCAATGATTTCCTAAAGATTTCGAAAAGATGAAAAAGATTTCAATGATTTTCTGAGGATTTCAATCATTTCAAAAATATTGTCATATAATTATAAAATTCTTGAAATATTTAGCAAAGATTTCACAAAGATTTCAACAATTTCAAAATATACCAAACACTTCAAAAATATTTTCAAAGGATTTCAATGATTTCCCAAAGAATTCGTAAAGACTTGGAATATTTCGCAAAGATTTTGGATAGATTTACAAGATTTAACAAAGGTTTAAAATATTTCAATGATTTTTTTAAAGGTTTCAACAAATTTCAAAAATATACGAAATAGACTTCGAAAATGTTTTCAAAGAATTTCAATGATTTCGCAAAGATTTCAAATATTTCGTAAAGATTTGGAAAAGATTTAAGAAATATTTCAATGCTTTCATAAAAAATATTATCAAATAATTATAAAATATTTTTAATATTTTTCAAAGATTTTCAAGGATTTCAACGAAATTTCAATGATTTCCCAAAACTATCAAAAATATTTGAAAGGTTTTGCAAAGATTAAATAGATTAAAAATATATCACAGACTTCAATGATTTCCCAAAGATTTAAAAAATTTCGCAAAGATTTTGAATATTTCGCAGATTTCAATAATTTTTACAAATATTACGAATATTTCAAAATTATTTCAAATATTTCGCAAAGATTTCACAAAGATTTTGGATAAATTAAAAATATTTTCCAGAGGCATACATGATTTCACAAAGATTTCAATAATTTCACAAATGTTTCAAAAATATTTCCAAAGATATCAGAAAGATTTCTAAAAAATTTAAGTGATTTCCCAAAGATTTAAAACAATTTCAAAAATATTTTCAAAATATTACAAAGATTTATATGGTTTCCCAAAGATTTCAAATATTTCATAAAGATTTCGAAAATATTAAAAAGATTTCAATGATTTTCCAAAGATTTCCAAGGTTTTAAAAAGATTTCAAATATTCGGCAAAGTTTTTCGGATAGATTAAGAAGATTTGACAAAGGCATACATTATTTCACAAAGACTTCAGGTAGATTTTTGGAAAAATTCAAACTATCTGATGAATTTAAACATTCGATTTCAGAGTAACCCTCATTTGCGTGTAAAAAACCATAACAAAATATACCTACCCCTCCCCTTTTATTGTACATAATTTTTATTTTCCAAAACTATGTTGCTAGTTATTGCTAGTAAAATTAGGCAGGGTGACCGAAAATTACCTTTTCAAAATTCCCTGATTTTTCCTTGAATTATTTTTTTAACTTTTCTTGATAATTATTAACATTCAGATGTCAGCATTTTAATCTTGTAATAATTTTTACATGGAATCTTTTATAATCGGAATAAAACAGTAGTTCAGATACAAATTTTAAATTGTCAAATTTATTAATTTACTTTATACAAAGAAAATTTCTTTTCTACTATAAAATATCGCTTTTTAACAAAATACTTAAATTTTCAACGAAAGAATTAAATTTTTAACATAATAATTGATTTTTCAACCTAAATAAATAAATTGTCAATAAAAAAAGTGTCATAATTTATATTTCATTTAAAAAGTATGAAAAATGTATACAAAAAAAATCATTTTTAAACCAAAACAACGAATTTTCAACAAATAAAGATTCTTCACTCAAGAAGGAAATAAAAGTTTATCTAAATTGTTAAACATTCAAGCCAAAAGACGAATTTTCTTTAAAAAAATTAAATTTTCAAACAAAAAATATGACTTTTTAGTAAAAAAATTAATTTCCACGAAACTGATGCATTTTTAACCATTAGAAGTGGAATTTCAAACCAAGAAAATTGTTTTTTTTTTACCAAAAAAGAAGAATTTTCAACTAGAAAAGATCAATCATAAAAAAATGAAAGTTAAATTTACAGTTAAAAAATTAATTTTAAACCAAAAAAGGCTTTTACGCTAAACAGTTAAATATTTAAACAAAGACATAAGTCTTCCATCAAAAAATTAACAATGTAGTGTTTTTAAATTAAAAAGGTAAATTTTCAAAAAATAACAGAATTTTCTGTTAAAAAAGACATCGGTTAACTTTTCACGATCAAAATATTAATTTTTAAACAAGAAATAAGTTTATACTAAAAAAATTGAATTTTCAATCCAAAAAGATAAATTTTCAACCAAAATGGTTGAGTTTTTAACAAAATTGTTGAATTCTCTACCAAATAGTTGCATTTTTATCAAGAAAGATGAAATTTGTACTAAAATAGAGAAATTTTTAATAAAGAAACAACCAATTTTTTAATGTTGAATTTTCATCCACTGAAGATTTCAATTCTCTTTTCACCACCAAAATATTAAATTGAAACAAGTAAATTATTTACAAAATACTTACGTTTTAAAAAAAACAGCAGAATTTTTAACCAAAACCTATGACTGTTTAACAATATTGTTAAATTTCCAATCAAATAGTCGCATTTTTGTACAAGAAAAATAAAAATTCTACTAAAACAGGTGAATTTTTAAATCCAAAAGACAAATTTTCCCAAAATTTCACAAGATTTTTAACAAAACGGTTGCATTTTTATACAAGAAAGATGCAGCAAAAGTTCCAACCAATCAAATGAATTTTTAGCAAAGTTTAGATCAACTTTCAACCGAGTAGTCAAACCTAAACCAAAATAAGATAAATTCTCGAAGAAAAATTTAATATCGGAATTTTCAACTAAAAAGGATCAATTTTCTAGTTAAAAATAAAATAGTTCAATTTTACGTCGGGAATAATTTACAAAAAAAATGAGTATTTAACAAAATAGTTAAATCTTTTGTAGTAGAATACTAGACTTTAGTTAAATGGTAAATAAATTTAAAAAAGACGAATTTTCCAAAAAAATAGTTAAACAAAAAAGTGAATCTTCAACAAAGCAGTTGAATTTTTAACCAAGTAGTTAAATTTTAAACCAAAAGGAATGACATTAATAAAAAATAGTAGAATTTTTAAACAAAAATAGTCAATTCGGAATCAAAAATATAATAATTTAATTTTTAATTTTTAATTAAATTAAAAAATTTATTTTATTTAATTCAGTTCGCATTTAAGCGAAAAAAGAGAAACGAGGGGAAGCTTCCTGAAAATAAATGGAAGAAGAGGAACTCTATAAAAAAGGGAAAAAAGAGAGGAAAATAGCTGGAAATCTGCGTTGAGTAATAATTACCCTCTTGCCGTGCTCCAGTGTACACATTGTGGATTTGTGCGAGTTTTCGTACCATCATCTTCGCTAAGCCACAAACGTACTTGCACTGGGTACTGTAGAGGAACTCCACTTAAAAATTTGTAACCATCTTCTGATGGAATCAAAACCGATACAGTTACAACTGGTGATCCAACTGCCACTTCGACTCCCCATCTGACTGTCACGGAGTCATCAAATCTACACAAATTGCAATATTTATTGAAATATTAAATATTAAAAACAACGCACATCAGGTTTCAAAAATTA
The DNA here is from genome assembly GCF_010883055.1 of Belonocnema kinseyi. Taxonomy (NCBI): domain Eukaryota; kingdom Metazoa; phylum Arthropoda; class Insecta; order Hymenoptera; family Cynipidae; genus Belonocnema; species Belonocnema kinseyi. The sequence continues at coordinate 46,836,000 of NC_046663.1, forward strand.
ACAAATTCAGGATAAACTCATAAATTCAAAAAAATTCAAATTAAATTCCAAAGAATTCAAATGAATTGGAACAAAATTTTGTAATCAAAAAATTTTCATTGATTTCCGTGAGATTTGAATTAATTTAGAGGAATTTAATATAAACAATAAGAATTTGGTGAAATTCATAAAAATTCACGATGAGTTTAAAAGAATCTAGGATAAATAAAATGCTCTTTTTTAATTAAAAAAATCCATTGAATATAATAGAAATGAATGAATTTCTAATAATTCAAGTAAATTAAAAAATTCGAGAGAAACCCTGCTAATTTCTAAGTAAAGAAATAAATAATGACTACAGAACAATTCAAGTTAAGTTCAAAAGAACTCAAATGAATTGCAACATTTTTAAAGTCGAAAAATTTCTATTAATTCCAATAAAATTTTAGTGAATTTAGAGGAATTTAAGGGGAATGAGAAAAATTCAATGATATTCGTGAGTAAAATCAAGGTCAATTTTAAAAGCAATTAAGCGAATTAAAAAAAAAATTAAAAAGTTAATTGAATTGAGTAGAATTGAGTAAATTTATAAGATTTCAAAAGAATGTAAAAGAATTCAAAATAAATTAATAAAAATGTAGGGCAAAATAAAAATGATATGCCAAAAATATTTGAAAATATTTTGAAATATTACATTAATACTTTGAGAGATTTAATATTTCTTAAAATAATTGAAAACCTCGGAAATATTATAAAATCCTGTAAAATCTTTTAATACAAGTATTTAAAAAACCTTATAGGTCCTGTAAAATCGTTCCATATCTTCCGAAAGTCTAAACAATTCTCTATCCTAAAATATTTCAAACGATTTGAAATCCCTTCAAATTAATTAAATGAAGACAAAAACACCCTTAAGTATTTCAATTAAAACAGACCTCAAAGTTAATTCAAGTTCAATGCAAAAGTATTCAAATGAATTGAAACCATTTTAAAGATAACCAAAAATTCCATTAATTTCAGTAAAATTGGAATGATTTTAAAGGAATTTAATGGTAAATGAGAAGAATACGACAAAATTCATAAAAATTTAAAGTGAATTAAAAACAAATTCGAATAAATTCTAAACACTTGATTAATATCAAAAAACGACATTAAATTCAGTAGAATTCAGGACCGATTGAATAAAATTTTTTTTTTAATCCATTAAATTAAATATAATTGATTGAATTTAGAAGAAATCAAGTAAATTTAAAAATTCAAGAGAATTCCAAAGAATTTAAAAGACTTCAGAGTGAATTAAAACAAAAGTCCGAGAAGTGACTAATGACTAGAAAAGAATTCAAATTGAATTTAAAAAAATTCAAAATGAATGGAAAAAAATTTGTAATAACAAAATTGCATTGATTACAATAAAGTATGAGTGAATTCAGAGAAATAAGGATAAATTATATAAAAACTTTTGAAAATAAAAAAAATCACTGAATTAAGTAGAATTGAGTAAATTGAGAAGAATTCAAGTAAATTAAAGAAATTCATAATAATTTCTAAAATTAAAATAATTCATGATAAATTAATAAGCATTCAGGATGAATTCCAAAAAATAATTTCAAATGTCTTCAAATATTTGAAAACCAACTATATTTCTAACAGGAAAGGGACTAATAACTACAAAACAATTCAAAATAATTCAAATGACTTCGATATAATTGTAAAAATCGAAAAAATTACATTTATTTCAGTTAAAGTTGAGTGAATTTAGACGAATTTAAGGACAATGAGAAGAATTCAATGAAATTTATAAAAACCAAGCTGAATTAAAAAAAAAAAGTTGATTGAAAAAATTTAATTAAAATCCACTAAAATATTATAAAGTCCCGCGAAAACTTTTGAAAGATCTGTAAAATCTGTAAAATCGTTCGATATCATCTGAAATTCTAGAAAATGCTTTATCCTAAAATATTGCTTGGAAATTCCTTTGAATTTTGAAAAGTGCCCTAAAATTTTAAAAATTCCTTCAGATTATTGAAATCTATTAAAAATTTCTCGCAATCTTTAAAAATGCCCTAAAATATTTCAAAATAATTCAAGACAATTCAGATATAAGTAAAGAATATATATTGAATAGCGATTAACCCATGTGATATTTATTGAAAGAAACGTGACTATATCTTAAGAATGTAACTAAAAAAGTGATTTGATAAAAAAAGTAACTAATAGTGACTGTGTGGCAAGCCTAGTTTTTTTTTACTTTTTTCAGAAATTACCTTATTTGCTCATTTTTTTCAAAATCACTGACTGTTGCGGGGAGACCGTTTTAATAAAAGAAAAGAAATTCCCGGTCATTTCCCGGTTCGCAAATATTTTTCAGGGTCAATCAAATTTTTAAAATCGAAATATAAAGCTTAACAGTAAAAGTAAAAGTAATACAAAAAACTAAAGCATTCAAAGTGGATCTCTTGAATTTTTAACTTTAAAAATTGAAGTTTAAAAGTTTTTAAATTAAAAAATTTTATATTGAATTGTTTAATAATTTTCCCGTATAAACTGGAAGGTACTAACACTTTTCAACTGAATGAATCCAAATTAACATTTTCAATACTCTAAATTAAAGAATCAATCAATTAACTTTAAAAATGGTCAAAATTATATTATTCAGTTATTTTGCCCATTAAATATTTTAAAATTAAAATCTTTTTCAACGTAAAAGTTCTTAAATTAGAATTTAAATTATTTTCATTTTAAATATTTTAAGCATAATTGAAAAACTTTAAAATTGCATTTCAAAATGTTGAGAAATCTAGAAGTAGTTTTAAACTTTTTCAAGTTAAGCTTTATTTTTGAAATTGTTTCAAAACTTCTCAATAACTTAAAAAATTAATTAAATTTGTCTTACAAATTTTAGAAAATCCTGTGAATTAAAAAAATGTACTTCAAATTTGGATTTCTAAACAAAAATTGAACAATTATTATTTTTAGAAACAATTAGATTAATTTTAAGAGATATTTAGAAGTTTGAAAAAGGTTCAAAATTAATTTAAAACTTGAAATGATTTCAAACAATTTTAACGAAGTGTGTTTACCGAATAAATTTGGTTATTCGTAACGAAATTTCGGTGCAAATACTCACAACCTAATTTAAAACAAAATGTAGATTTTTCAGTGTACACAAAACTTAGAGGCTTTTTAAAAATTGTGAAAGACTCCAAACCAATAAAAAAATTTTCTTAAAATTCCTAGGAAAATTGAAAATGATTCTTTATTTTGAAAATTTTTTAAACAGAATATTCAAAAAGATATCAAGAGAATTCCAATATTATTGAAAACGACCCCGGAATAATTTAAGGATTTTAAACCATTTTTTAAGATTTTCTAACAATTGTAGGAAAAATGTTATTCAGTTTAAAATATGTTTAGAAGGTCTGAAATTTTTTCACAAATTTCGTTTAAATTACTTGATATCATTTTAAGTTTTATATTAATTTTGAACCTTTTCAAAACTTCTGAATATCTCTTAAAATTACTCAAATTTTAGTACAAATAATACGTGTTCAATTATTATTTATACATTAAAATTCAACAATTTCGCTTACAAATTAAACATTTTATTATGTAGAACAATACAAATTGTGACGTTAAAGTGTTAAAAGCTTTTCGAAATTTTAACAATTCAAAGCTTTCTGTGTCAAGCAATTAAGTTTCAAATTGTTTACTTTTAAATATTTAGCTTCAATTGAGTCTTCTTAAATTACAAGTCAAATATTGCTAAATATTAAATAATTATCCTCTTTTTTAATAATTTATTTTTATTTAAATGGGTTAAGAATTGAATAATTTAGACTGAAACAATATTTTTAATTTAATAAAAGCCTTTAATTACGATTTAGAATCGTTTTATCAAATCAATTATTATTCAGTTTTTAATACTTAAAGTACAGATCCATTAAAAAAATTATTTATTTATATTTACAGTTGATAAAATAAAACTGTTTTTTATCAAAAATTTTCAACTTCAAACGTTTTTAATTGTTTAAGTCTTGAAGGCTTCACGTTAAAATTCTTTAAATTAAAAATATAAGCTTAAAAATAAAAATCTAAAATAGAGCATTTTTCAGGTAAAAGATTTTTTAATTACACATTATAAACTGAATGATATCATAATTGAAAAAGATATCATTGCAACCAATTATTTTAAAGAATGTCGAAATCAAACTTGGACAGATTTTTTTTTTTAATTTGTAAAATTCCCGATCAGAAAATAAATTCACTGTCATTACCCGATTTTTCCCGGCACAGTTCTTAATTTTTTTAAATCTAACATTACCTGCGAGGAAGTAGAGCGCCCAATTCACGGTACTGCACATAACTCAAAACAGCCTTTCCACTACTCAGACTATTTTTCACATTGAGATCTCCTTGATCAACAGTTTTAATTCCCAATAGCTTAACTGGTATCTGTATTTTTGAGTGCGGATCAAACTTTCTCGGATCTGCCATGTAGTTATTGTATTTTGGGAAGCTTACAGATTGCCCAAGATGACTTGATGATGTCAAAAAGGCTGATGTGTCTGGTATAACTACCTTTCTATCAGCTTCGAATGGTCTAGATGTGGAAATTGATAAATCTTCATTGTATTCCGCTGCTTCGAAGCCGTACAGACTCTCTGAAGTTACAACGTCCAAGCCCAGAACTAAAATCATTTTATACTTTATGATCTAGTACTTACAGGCCTCGGACTCACATCATAGATAAAAAATAGTGTAAATAATGTGACAAAATTTAAAAAATAGTGTAAAAATCTGAATTTAAAAGTGTATATCGAAATCCAAAAATGTGTAATGGAAAATTAACTCGATAAAATGTTATTCTTTAGCCTTTAGCCTATTATTATTTTATTTTTATTCAAAAGATTTATTGTATGAACTAAGATTAAACTTAAATTTAAACAAATTTACTTATTATTTAGTATATTTATGTATTATATTAATAATAATATATACTTTTCGATTATTATATTATTTAATTTGAGCAAAGTTCCTATTTATGTATGGCAGGCTTCACAATCTTTTCCCTATTCTACTTTTCCTCTCTATTTTCTCGTTTGTCCAGATAAATGCGAACTGAATTGATACAACCCAATAAGAAAATGTAACTATTGTTGGTTCAAATTATTTTGCTAAAAATTCAGCAATTTGTTTGTCGATTAAAACTTTACTTTTTTGTTGAAAATTGAACAGCTTTGTAGAAAATTCCTATTTTCTGCTCGAAAATTAAATAATTTGGAAGAAATTTTGACTCACTGGCTAAAAAAATACGTATTTTGATGAAAATTCGCCTTTTTTTGGTAGAAAATAAATTGATTTACAAATGCAACAGTATATTGTTGAAAAAGGTTTTTATTAGTTATTTGTTTATAATTTTAGTTGAAAATTCGTTGTTCTTTTTGGTTCAAAATATATTCTTGGGTTGGAAATTCAACTATTTTGTACAAAATTCGGGTTTTCTGCTAAAAAATTAAATGTGGTAGAAAATTCAATTATTTTACTGAAAATTGATCTATTTGAATGAAAATTCGCTTTTTTGGTAGAAAATCAATTTTCTTGGTTAAAATTGCAACTTTTTGTTTGGAAATTAATTGTTTTAATTAAGGATTCAAGTTCGCTTGTTGAAAATTCATTTTATTGTTCAAACATCAACTATTACATTTTTTCTTAAAAATTGAACGCTATATTTATATTTATAATATATTTAAAATTTAATGATTGATTGAAAATTCATTTTTTTTGTTAAAAAACTTGTATTCTTGGGTTATAAAGTGTATCTGTTTAATAGAAAATTTGTATTTTCTGCTCGAAAATTAAATCATTTGGTAGAAATTTCAACTTTTCAGCTAAAAAATAAGTGTTTTGTGAAAATTCGCCTTTTTTTGGTAGAAAATAAATTTATTCAAAAATTTAACTACATATAGCTGAAAAATTGTTTTTATTAATTATTAATTCATTTATTTTAGTTGAAAATTCGTTGTTCTTTTCGGTTCAAAATATATTCTTGGGTTGAAAATTCAACTATTTAATACAAGATTCGGGTTTTCAGCCAAAACATTAAATGTCGTAGAAAATTCAATTATTTTACTGAAAATTATTCGCCTTTTTGGTAGAAAACTAATTGTTTTAAGTACGGATTCAAGTTCTCTTGTTGAAAATTCATTTTAGTGTTGAAATATCAACTATTACATTTTTTGTTCCAAATTCGATGCCTTTGTTGAAAGTTAAACTAATTCCTTGAAAATTATTTTGTTTTGCTTCAAGATTCATAATTTTAGTTCAAAATTAATTTTTTTTTAACTGAAAATTTATCTATTATATTTAAAATTTAACGATTAATTAAAAAATTAATTTTTCGTTTTTAAAAAAACTTGTATTCTTGGGTTATAAAATGTATCTCTTTTGTAGAAAATTTGTATTTTCGGCTTGAAAATTCAACCATTTGGTAATAAATTGAAATATTTGATTGAAAAACCAGCTTTTTTAGTAGAAAATAATGTTGTTGTTAAAAGTGCAACTATTTAGTTAAAAATTAATCTCTTTTTTGTCAAAGATTCAAAGATTTTATTGATAAATAGTTTGTTTCGATTAAAGCAAACTGTTTTATGTTTTTGATTACTTTTTATTCTGCTGAAATATCAACTATTAAATTTTTCGTTAAATATTCAACACCTTGGTTGAAAGTTGATCTATGTCCTTGAAATTAAATTTTTTAGTTAAAAACTAAAATATTTAACCGAATTTTTTGTTCTTGAAAATTAACTTTTTTGTTAAAAAATCATATTTTCGGGTTGAAAATTCCGCAGTTTCAGCTATGGATTTAAGTATATTGTTGGAAATTAATTTTTGTTGGTTAAACCCACTGTTTTTTATTTTAAATTAATATATACTTTTGTTGAAAAATCAACTTTTACATTTTTCATTGAAAATTCATCTTTTTAAGTTGAAAATTTAATTCCTTACTAGAGAGTTGAACTATTTTATCGAATAATTTTAATTATAATTCAATTAGTTATTTTAGAAGAAAAATCGTTTCAAAATTTCACTGTTTAAGTAACGGATTTAAGTATATTGTTCAAAATCCGTTTTTTTGTTGCTGTTTAAATCCATCTTATTTTAATTAAACATTTTTAGTTGAACATTTATTTTGTCTTGTTATTAAAAATTGATAAAAAATTTTTTGGCATGAAAATTCAACAATTTTGTACAAAATTAAACTTTGTATAAAATTCCTTTTTTTATTGAAAATTAATTCTCCTGAATGAAAATTTAACTAGTCCACTTTTGGTTAAAAATGGATCTTTTTTAGTGTAAAAATTGAACTATTAAGGTAAAAGTTTTTAGAAACAAGAAAAAATAAAAATGTTGGACTAGCATCACATCCATCGTTCAAACGATTTACTTGAAAATTTATTTAATTTGATGAAAACTCATCTTTTTGGTTATTTTAGCCAATTAACGAAGAAATTCCAAAATATTTTTCAAGGAAAACTAAAGCAAATGTGCAAAAACAGTGCATTTAGTGTCATTTTTTTTATATAGTAGGCAAATAGTGTCATCTTCCAAAAGAAGTGTAAAATAGTATGATTAGTATGATGAATCGCAGCCTGTATCTACCATAAAATAAAATTTTTACAAATTTGTCAAGATTCATTATCTTACCAACATTAGGATCCACAACTTCAAACGGATTCGTGAACGTATCCTGCTGAGAAGCTGTCAAAGTTTTGAGATATTTAGCCATCGCTTCCAAAATCGTGTCAGGGCCATCACTCGTGAGAGATTCAATCCTACTCCAATTTTCCAGATGTTTCCTTCTCAAAACCGCTCCAGCAATTCCAACCAAATGGGAAACATAATCCTTGTCCTGGCTGTGAGTTAAATTCAAACCCTCTAAACTCTCTTCATAGCGAAGCAACATAGTAAGCAAAGACTCAGCCACCAGTACATCAGCTCCATACATGTCTCTCGTCACATTCACAGCATAATGTAGATCCATCGCTGTTTGAACAGCTTCATAAGTGTGCAACGTTTTCAATCCAGCCTCCATATCAGCAAGCTTCTCTCTCTGTCTGATGAACACTTCAGAGGTGCAATTAAATAGATCCGGTGGCTGCCAACCAGTGAGTTTGTCGTCACAAGATCTCGAAGCTTTTCCTATAGCTTTGCCAGGACAGGAAGCCAAGGCATTCAAGCCAAAATCTGTTCTATTCCACCAGAGCCCTTGAGCGTAAGACCTTGGACATCCTGTGTATACCACTTGGCAGCCTTGAAGCGTCACTTCAGCTAGAGCAGTTGGACAAGCCGTGCATGATCTTCCACTGACACCCGGTCGACACGGACACTGTCCAGTCTCAGGATCACAACGAGGGCCAAAGCTTCCAGTTGGATAACAGTCGCAGGGAATGCACTCCTGTAGACCGGGAAGCTGATAGTGATTTTCTTTGCAAGTACATTCGCCGGTTGTTTTGTTACAGGCCGGATCGTAGCCTCGAGACTCGTCGCAGTGGCATGGACCACAAACTGGAGAACCCCACCAGTTTGAAGGACAGGGCTGTTCCGCCTTGACCTCACAGTACTCGCCCGAATATTCAGGCGAGTCGCAATCACACTTGTAGCCTCGCTTCATATTAAGATCCTCGACACAATTGCCAGAGATACTGCACGGATTCACGTCGCAGACTTGCTCACAGCTCTGACCAACGTGTCCTTTTGTACACTCACACTCACTAGATTCCCACTTCTTAACGCAAATAGCAGAATCAGGACAATCAAACCGACATTCATCCTCTGATGTACACCCGCTCTCAATGTTCCTTTCGACAGTTGGCTCCTGTAGAATGGTTTGATTCGTGCCGATTCTAACATCCTGTATACATCCACTGAAGAAGGGTAAGTCTCCTACTGTCTGGTCTACACCACCGATGAGTATTTTACCTATGTACAAACCATGTAATTTGGCAAGTAAGGGCGAAATTATTGGCCTATTTCTATAATCAGTATCAAGAGAGACTTGTCCACTTTGCCAAACTATTTCTAACCTGTGCCACTCTCCGTCAGCGACACTTGTCCACGTTCTGATAATATCTGCTCCATCCAGGGTTGCAATCAATCGCCCATCTTTAATTGCAAAGACAGCTGAACTGTTTTGCCCAATCTGGACACTCATAAGAAACGTATTTTGCTTCCTGGTCCGAAGACTGAAGGCTGTCACCCAAGGTAGTTGAATGAGTCTCAAGAGTGGATTAAAACTAAGTAGACCATCACCTCGGAATCTCCATGGTTTTATAATTGATTCGCTGCACTGAGGACCGCTAAATCCTTCCTCGCACTCGCATATATATCCGGACCAGATCTCACGACATTTACCACCATGAAAGCATGGTGAAGAGTCACAGAAGGCCTTTTTCTCTGGACAGCCAACAGTTGTACCATTGTCAGCCACAAACGAATTTAAATCAATAAACTGATGGTCGATATGAAAATCACTGATGCAACCTGTGTAATCCTTGTTCCTAACTTGAAAACTGGATGGTATTGTCGGTAATCCACCCAACTGTAACGGACCCGTAAGATCTAAGAAACGATGGCACGTTTCAGTAACCAGGTTACAACGACTCTCCAACATTTGTTCACTTGTGCCCGCACAGGCCCACCTTTCTCCCAGTTTTTCGCCATATTTTAGAGCCAAAGCTACATCACAATTATCTAGAGACACAACTACTGTTCTGTTAATGTAAGAAATTTCTACTTCATGCCACTGCCCGTCCGATATACCTCCAGGAATGCTGGCAGAAGCTCTGGTGACTTCATCACCCAGCGAGAAGCTAAACTGGATTTGTGAGGAGACGATTTCCAATGCGATGAAATCATGTTTTTCGTTGTACCTTCCGTTATACAGGAGAAGACCGTTCATAGCTTCTGTTGCAAACTTCAGTTTCAAATGAAATCGATGTCGCTGTTTTAGAGAAGCGAAAGTTAAAAATGTTGCGGGACTAAAACTGCGAGCTTTTAATTCACAAAGGGGTGTTACGTTTTCCAGAGGCACGATAGGACAGCCTTCACAAGTGAATCCCCCGGTAGTCCTAACTTGACACTGTGAGCCACCTTGACAAAGACCAGGAGTGCAAATGTCATCGTTCAGAGATATCTCACAATTATCACCAATATAATCAGAGGAACATGAGCACGTATATCCTCCTTCTCTTCTCTGACAAGTTCCCCCGTTTTTGCAAGGATTCGAGTAGCAAAGATTGACTTCAGTATCGCACAAATAAGATTCTCTACTGCCAGTAAAACCCTTTGCACACTTGCAGGAAAATGTTGTCACTGGATAGATGGGCCTGAAAAGAACGGTATCGCTGCTGGCGAAACCAGAAGCATTCCCAAACTTCAACACTGTCACGCACTCCTCAAAATTCAAACATGGTTCTCTAACGCACAAATTGTCGTCGAAGGGCATCACTGTGACTCTGGCTAGTCGTGCCAGAATCCCTCGATTGAGATAGACTCTCTCTTGTAAAAATTGAGGACTGTAAAATTCATCGACCGAACCTGGCTCTACTTTGCGGGCGGAAAAACTGACATTAAGAATCTTGCCATGCACGTCTGTATCTTCTTGAACGCTGAATATAAATATGTTTTCTGTCGGACAAGGAATTATTGCAGCCAAGCCATCCAAAAAGTATCCTAAAAGTGGACTCAGAAAAGCTTCAACAGTCATATCATCGAGTCTGACAGTGATTGAGTTAAATAACATCTTATCAGTGATTAGTCTCACGGAGAGTGTCATAGTAGATTTTGCTTCGTTGACGCCATCCGTTACTGACACTTCCATGGTAGCCACTCTCGGCACGTTTGTGTTTAATTGAGGCGACAAGGTGATTTCTCCTGAAGTCTTATTCAATGATATCATATTTGCATTATTCCCAGCCAAAATACTGTAAACCAGTTTGTCCGTAACATCAGCATCAACTGCAGGGATTTTTCCGATTGGTGTTTGAGGGAAAAAATCTTTGAAATTATTGAAAATAATCTGAAAGTCCTTGAGCACGGGAGCATTATCATTTACGTCAGTAACAAGAATTTGAACTAAAGCATCTGATCTCAGTGGTGGTGAAGCCGCTCGAATGACTAATTCGTACTTCTTCTTTGCCGATTCGTAATCCAATTCCTCCAAGGTTATTAACTCTGCACGATCAGCACCAGGTCTTGTGTGCAATGAAAAACTATTTGCATCTTCGCCTCCTATAATCGAATATTGCACGACTGCATTTGGCCCTTCATCGGGGTCGTGCGCATAAATTTCACCAACAGTCGAACCAATCGGTGAGTTCTCAGCAATATAGAGAAGTATTTTGTCACTCTCGAAAGCTGGCGGAGAGTCATTGATATCCTCGACCTTTATTGTAACTGGCACTGAGGAAGAGAGACTTGGAGAGCCTCTGTCGACAGCTATGGCTTTTAAGCTATACCTTTCCACCGACTCTCTATCTAAGGTTTTGGCTGTGCGAATCACTCCAGTGACGGGATCAATCACGAATGCGCCATCTACATTATCTTCCAGGCTATATCGCACCTAGTTTAGGATAAGAAATTTGTTTGTTTAAAAAGGTTTTGGGTAAACTATTGGTGAGAAAGAATATATACCAGGGTGGCCGCGAAACTACATTTTCGAAATTCCCTGATCATCAATAATAGGCCTTAAAGTCCTTATGGGATAAAATATTGCGACCAACGGGCAAATTTTTTGTGCTCAAAGGGTAACAAATTCATGATAAATCCACAAGACTTCAACAGATATCAAATTAAATTCAAAAGAATTCAAATCAATTGGAAATAATTTGTCTATCAAAAAATTTCTATTGATTTTCGTAAAATTGGAATAAAATTAGAAAAATTGGAATAAAGTTAGAAAAATTTATGATAAATGAGAAAAATTCGACGAAAATCACATAAATTCAAGGTGAATTTAAAAAATGTAAATAAATTGTAAGAAATTACAAAATTTGGAAAAACTTTATGGAATTCAGTAACTTTGAAATAAGCTTGGAAAAATTCAAGGGATTTCAAAAGAATTGGATGAAATTCAAAGAAATCAAGATGAAAAACAACTTCGGAAACAATTAAATAAAAACTTTTAAAATTGAAAAAAAAACATTAAATAAGAAGAAATGAGTAAACTTAGAAGCATTCAAGTGAATTAAAAAATTCAAGGGAATTCCAAAGAATTTAAATGATTTCAGGGTGAATAAAAAATTCAAATCTCTTCAAATCTTTGAAACCTACTGATTTCTAACAAAAAAGTGACTGACACAAAACAATTCAAAAGAATGCAAATGAATTCGAAATACTATGGAAAGTCGAAAAAATGCTATTGATTTCAGTAAAATTTGATTGAATTTAAAGGAATTTACGGAAAATGAGAAATTACCTCAAATTTTCTAAAATATTAAAAATTCTTTGGATTCTTTCGAAATACTTGCCACTTTTTTTTAGCTCTTTAAAATGGTTAGGAATCTTTTAATATACACTAAAATATAGCATATCCTTCGAAATGCTCCTTGAAAATACTATGGATTTTTTTTAATTTCTAAAATATTGAAAATCTCTTTAAATTTGTCAAAGCTCCTAAAAATGTTATTTTTTTAAATGCCCTAAAATTATTAAAATCGTTTGGAAGTACTTCAAAATATTGAAAATGATTAAAGATTCCTTCGAATCTTTGAAAATTCCTTGAAACTTTTTAAAATTTTTGAAAATTCCTTTGGGAAATTTCTTAAATACCTTAAAATCTTGTAAATACTTTGGAACACCTTAAAATTATTTAAATCTCTTGAAAATGCCTTAGAATATTTTACAATACTCTAAAATATTGCAAATCTTTTGAAATCCCTTGAAAGTTTTTAAATATATTTATACTTCTTTGGAAGTTTTAAAAGTTCCCTAAAACCTTAAAGATCATTTGGAATAAGTTCCAATTATTGAAATCTATAAGCAATCCCTTTGAATATTTTTAAATACCGTGAAATACGTGAAATCCTTCGAAATCTTTTAAAACACCAGAAACAATTTCAAACCCTTTAAAATTGCTTTAAACGATTAAAATCAATTAATAATTCCTTGCAATCTTTTAAGCTTTCTAAAATATCTGAAATTTCAAGAAAATTTGTTAAATACCGTAAAACTTAAACATCGTTTGGAATCTCTTCAAATTATTAAAATCTATTAAAAACTCGTCAGAAACTTTTGAAATACGTTGAAATATTTGAAGATCTTTAAAAATACCCTAACATTTTTCTAATTCTTTAAAATAACTTCAGATGATTGAAATTTATCAAAGATTTCTTGGAATCTTTGGAAATTCCTTGGAACTTTTTAAAGCTCTTGAAAATTCCTTGATATTTTAAAAAATACACAAAATCTTCAAAGCCCTTTTAAAATCCCTTTAAAATATTAAAACTATGAAAAATTCCTAGAAAACTTTCTAAAAAAATCTAAAATATTTCAAATCCTTTGAATTCTTTTGAAATCCTTGAAACTTACTGAAGCTTTTGAAAATTCCTTGTAATTTAAAAAAATACCCTAAAATCTTCAAATTCCTTTTAAAATCCCTTGATATTACGGATAACTAATCAAAATTCCTTGGATTCGGAATCCCTTTTATTGATTAAAATTTATAAAAATTCCTGGGAAACTTGTAAAATATCCTAAAAGAAATGAAATAATTAAAAATCTTTAGAAATCCATTGAAACTTTCTAAAGATCTTGAAAAATTGTTGGAATCTTAAAAAATACCATAAAATCTTCAAATCCCTTCAAATATTTGATAACTATTAAAAATTCCTTGAATTATTTAAAAAAAGAAAAACTAAAATAATTTAAATTCTTTAAATGCTATTGAATTCCTTTAAGCCTTTTAAAGCTTATGAAAATTCCTTAGAATGAAGAAAGTATCCTAAAAACTTGAAACTCCTTTGGAATCCCTTTTATTGACTAAAATCTATAAAAATTCCTGAGAATCTTTTAAAATACCCTAAAATAGTTGAAATACTTCAAAATCTTTAGAAATAACTTGGAATTTTTTTAAAGCGGTTGAAAATTCTTTGGAGTTTTAAAAAATATCCTAAAATATTACAATTCCTTTAAATTATTGATAACTATTCAAAATTCCTTGGATTCTTAAAAAAAAAATCCTTTGAATTCTTTTGAAATTCTTGAAGCTTCTTAAAGCTCTTGAAAATTCCTTAGAATCAAAAAAATACCCTAAAATCTTGAAAATCCTTCAAGATCCCTTTTGTTGATTAAAATCTATAAAAATCCCTGAAAATATATAAAAATACCCTAAACAAAATTGAAATACTTCAAAATCTTTAGTAAATACCTTGACATTTTTTTAAAGGGGTTGAAAATTCCTTGGAATTTTAAAAAATACCCTAAAAACTTCAAATCCCTTTAAGGCCATGTGACGATTGGGTCACGTGACCAGATTTCTACCTTACCGCCAGTTTTTTTAATTCCCTACTTATTTTCACACGAAGCGCCACATCAAGTTGAAAATTTGGGATAATAAATAAGAAGCACTAAGAAAGATGGGTCTGGTCCTATATTTTAATAATTATGAAAAAAGCAAAAAAAATATTTACAACAAAAAACTTTGTTCATAATTATACGAATTTAGGAACAGACCCACCATTCTTAGTGCTTCTTGTTTAGTATCCCAAATTTTCAACTCGATGTGGCGTTTCGTGTGAAGATAAGTTGGAAAATGAAAAAAGTGGCGGTAAGGTAAAATCTGGTCACGTGACCCACTCATCTCATGGCCTTAAAAATCCCTTGAAATTATTGATAACTATTCAAAATTCCTTGAATTCTTAAAAAAAACTAAAATAATTTAAATCCTTTGAATTCTGCTGAAACCCATGAAGCTTTTTAAAGCTCATGAAAATTCCTTAGAATTAAAAAAATACCCTAAAATCTTTAGAAATGCTTTAACATTTTTTAAAGCTCTTGAAAATTCCTTGCACTGCTTAGAAATATCTAAAACTATTTAAAACTCTATTGAAATCCCTTGAAATTTGTTAAAGCTCTTAAAAATGTGAAAAATTGGTTAAATGCCGTAAAATAGTTAGAATCCTTAAAATACCCTAAAATCTTTCAATTTTTTTGGAAACATTTCCAATTATTATATACTATTAAAAAATTCTTTGGAGTATTTTGAAATCCCTTGAAACCTTCTGAAAACCCGTGAAAATTCCTTAAAAATGTGTATAAATACCCTGAAATCATTCACATCCTGGGAAATTCTTTAGAATCTTAAATTACTCTAAAATATTTAAAACCTTTTGAAATCTTTTGAAATAACTTGAAATCTCATAAAAATTTCTAAATCTTTTTAAAAATCCTTGGCAATTTAAAAAATAACCTAAAACCTTTTAAAATCCATTGAAATACCTTCAAACTATTGAAATCTATTAAAAATTCCTTGGAATCTTTTAAGATACGCTAAAATATTAACAAAACCTTCAAAATCTTTTGAAATGCCTTGAAATCCTTGAAATGCCTTGAAAAGTGTTAAAAACACCCTGAAAATTTTTAACTCCCTTAAAAAACCTTCTAGTTATTGAAATATATTAAAAATTCCTTTGCATTTTTTAAAATGTCTGTTTTGAAATCTTTTAAAGTACCTTGAAATCCTTTGAAATCCCTGGACACTTTCTAAATCTCTTTAAAAATCCTTGGCAATTTTAAAAATACCTTAAAACCTTTTAAAATCCCTTGGGATAACTTCAAGTGATTGAAATCTATTAAAAATTCCTTGGAATCTTTTAAAATACGCTAAAATATTAAGAAAACCTTCAAAATGTTTTTAAATGCCTTAAAATCCCTTGAAACATTCTAAATCTCTTTACAATTTCTTGGAAGTGTTTAAAATACCCTGCAATTTTTTAAGTCCCTTGGAATACCTTCTAGTTATTGAAATAAATAAAAAATTCCTTTGCATTTTTTAAAATGCCAGTTTTGAAAATCTTTTAAAATACCTTGAAATGGTTTGAAATCCCTGGAAACTTTCTAAATCTCTTTAAAAATCCTTGGCAATTTTAAAAATACCCTAAAACCTTTTAAAATCCCTTGAAATTACCTTCCAATTATTGAAATCTATACAAAATTCCTTGAAATCTTTTAAAATACGCTAAAATATTAATAAAACCTTCAATTTCTTACAGAAATCCTCTGACTTTCCCCAATTTTCTTAAAAATCCCTAAATTTTCCCTGATGTCCAGGTTTTTTATGACCTACATCCACCCTGATATACATGACTAAACTGGGTGTCCAGCGATTCTGAGGAACAAAATTCAAGGTCTTCTTCAGGTTTTCCAGGTCAAGAAATCAAAGTTTTCCAGGTCTCCTTCTTTACATCAAACAATGAAATAAACGTTTGTCATACATGTAAAAAATGAGCCATTTTATTTTTTATTGGCCAAAAATGTTTGCACAAAACCGAATCGTACATAAACAAATTCTTAATTTTTTGCGAACATGAGTCGTCTTTATAAAATCTTTAGGAATATTTTTAAATCCTTGTAATGTCTTTGAAATCATTGAAATCTTTGTGAAATCTTTTGAAATCTTTGTGAAGTATTACAAACCTTAGTGAAAGCTTGAAATTTCGGTTAAATCTTTAAGAAATCTTTTGACATTTTCAAAGCTTTTGAAAAATCTTTAAAATACTTGAAATCTTTGTGAACTCTTTCTTTAATCTTTGTTTCTCAAATATCTTGTGCTTGTTTAAAATCATTGAGGTCTTTTGAAATCTTCCGAAATGTGTTGAAACCTTTTGAAATCGCTTAAAATCTTTGAAATGTTTTGATATTCTTGAAATCTTTTGAATCCTTATGAATTCTTCAACGAAATTGTAAAATCTTCTCTAAGTCTTTTGTATTCTTTGAAATCACTGGAATATTTAAAATCTTTCTTAAATCTTTTGAAATCTTTAAAAAAAATTTGTTCTCGTTTAAAATATTTGAAATGTTTTTAAATCTTTGAAATATATTGTATTTTATCCTTGTTGAAATCTTTTAGGTCCTTCAAAGCTTTGAAATCTACGGAAAATTTGTAAAAAAATTTTTAAATCTTTATAAAATCTTTGAAATGTTTCTATAATCTTTGATCGTGAAATAATTTCTTTTCGTTTGAAATTATTAAAATCTTTTCAAACCTTCTCAAATTTGTTGAAACTTTTTGAAATCAGTAAAAATCTTTAAAATGTTTTGAAATCTTTGGAATCTGGTGTACCAGATTCCCTTGTTGGAATCTTTGAAATTCTTGAAATGTTTTGAAATCCTTAAGAATTCTTTATAATATTTGAAACATCTTTCGGAAATCTTTTGCAATCGTTTGAAATTTTGTTAAACATTTTTAAATCGTTTAAAATCTTTAAAATGTTTTGAAATCTTTTGAAAGTTTTAAAACCTTTGTGCAATCTTTGAAATATTTTAAAAATGTTTCTTTAACCTTTGCTCTTGAAATCTTTTCTGTTCGTTTGAAATTATTAAAATCTTTTCAAATCATCTCAAATTTGATGAAACGTTTTGAAATCATTAAAAATCTTGTTAAACAATTTTAAATCGTTTAAAATCTTTGAAATAGTTTGAAATCCTTGAAATCTGGTGTACTGCACCCTTGTTGAAAAATTTTTAATTCTCGTATTGTTTTGAAATCTTTATGAATGTTTTATGAAATCCTTGAAACTTTTGTGAAATCTTTTGAAATCTTCTAAACAATTTTAAAGATATTTAAAATCTTTGAATTGTTTTAAAATCTTTAAACTCTTCTGTAAGTTACACAATCTTCGTCAAATGTTCGAAAACTTTGTGAAATGTTTCAAATCTTTATGAAATGTTCGAAATCTTTGGGGAATTTTTGTGAAAACTTTTTAATCTAGTGTACACGCCTTTTTTGAATGTTTGAAATCCTTGAAGTCTTTGTGAAATGTTTATCAAATCTTTTTTGAATATTTATTTGGAAAATATTTTGTACTCGTTGAAGTCATTGAATTATTTGAAATATTTTGAAATCTTCTAAAATGTTTTAAAACCCCTTGAAATATTTTCAAATTTTTGAAATCTTTTAAATCTGGTGTACTGTACTCTTTTTCAAATCTTTGAAATCCTTTAAATTTTTAAACTTTAAAATGTTTGTGAAATTGCTATAAAATATTGATTGAAATCTGGCGTGCGCGCCTTTTTTAAAGTGTTAACATCCGTGAAATCTTTATGAAATGTTAAAGTTATTTAAAATATTTTGAAATTTTTAGAAATATTTTGTAACCTTTTGAAATCTGTTGTACACTCAAAAACAGAGTGGTCAACCCCTCGAAAAATCCGTTGTTTGGCCATGGCTTATTCTAATTCTGAAACTGAATTAACATCCAAATTTTAAACTAATAATTTTTATAATTTCTAAGTTGAACACCTCAATAAAAAGTGCCTTGAAATATCTTTATTTATTCTGTAATAAACAAAAGATAAATTATATCTTGACGAATAAAAAAATTTTCAGCAGCATGATTTTTTCTCAACGAGATATTTCTTCCATAATAGGCTAAAAGATTTAAATTACTCTTCGCATTTCGATAAAATTACTGCTTTAAAAGAAAAAAGAAAAAAAAATAATTAAAATTCAAGATTTTCGTGAAAAAAACTAGGAGATTTCCAGGTTTTCAAAGTTTAAAAAAAAATTCAAGGAGAGCTCCGGGTTTTCAAGATTTTCAAGGTCCCTAGACACCCTGTTAACCCTTGTGTTGCCACCCGAGCACGCATCGGCATACGTTTTGTTAAATAACTTTTTTTCTAATAAAGATAGGCCGAATGCTTCTCGAATCAGTATGATTTAACTGATTCTCTATCGAAATTTGCATTGCACATATTTTTATAAATTTTTTAGCTTGAAATATCTTGCAATTAAAAAAAAAGCACGGCGGAGCCACCCGGGTACCCCGACAGAAAGAGCATGATTTTCATACAGTATATCATAAAAATGAAGTTTGTTATAATCATATATGAAGTAAATATTGATAATTTTATAAATATTAACAAAATATATACATTTTTAATTGAAGTTTCTTGAATTCTTGGACGTAATACCGAGCCTCCTCGGAAACAAGAAATTTACGATGTAGCTGCGCACGTTTTATATCTGTTTCAGTACTACCAAGGTCACTGCATATCATTAAATTATTATATTTAAGTAGGAATACCTTCCTAGAATATAAATAATTAAATATTGATTGAATACACATAGTTACTTCAAGTTACAATGGACTTTTAACAACAATTTCGTTGGCGGGGTACCCAGGTACCCGGGAGGCAGACGCTTTGAGTTTTTTTGGGAGGCAACACATGGGTTAAATAATATGAAGATGAATAATATAAGAAATTGCACTTGAAACAACTTACTTTTCCATTTAATCCTATATCAGCATCCTCAGCTGTCACTTTAAGGACACTGGTACCAACCAGAACATCTTCCACGACGGATCCTTGGTATTGAGGCAATTCGAAGGTCGGCGCATTGTCATTGACATCAGTTATAGAAATCTCCACATCAGTAGTGTCTGACAAGGGTGGTATTCCGCCATCTCTCGCAGTCACGGTTAGCAAATAACCCGAGACTTTTTCACGATCTAGGAGACGAGTGGTCGTAATAGCTCCTGTTTGTGGGTTGATGACAAACTCTGAAGGTTCCTGCTCTCCTCCATCAGTTCCTAAACTGTAGGTGATTTGTGCGTTTTGTCCAACATCCGAATCTGTAGCGCCGACGATCAGTACGGTGGTTCCTACGGGAGCATCCTCAAAAACGGAAATTGAATACGGCGCACGTTCAAAAACGGGAGCGAAATTGTTTGCATCGGATATGTTGACATAGACGAGAGCTGTGTCAATTCGTCCCCCGGAATCTGTAGCTGTCACGGTCAAGACGAATCTTTTTTCTTGCTTATAATCCAACGGTTGTGCAACTGTGATAAGACCACGTCCATTTTGGGAAGTGATGGAAAATCGACCTACGATATAAAATATGAAATATACAGTTCATCCAAAATTCAGAACTGTAAATGACCGAATCCATTTCAAATCACTTGGAATAGCAGAAACTCTCGGCGACGAAATACGTTGTTTTTTAGAGGAAATTAGGCAATACGTTTTTTCCGATTTGCCAAAAAACAAAACAAATTTTCCTGGTCTCAAAAACGGTTTCGCCCGCATGATACTCATAAGATGCCTTTCTGGTATTAGCAGAAACTTTCCAAAAATATTTGGAAGAATAAAATGATGGGGTTTTCAAGAAAATCCTCTTTATTATTTTCCTCGAATTTTGAAAAAATGAAGAAAAAAAAATTTTCTGGCGAATTTAAAAGACGACAATGTACGCTATTAGAATCGAAAAGAACATAATAAATATCTCAATTAGATCAAAATGTATAAAGATTCAAAGAAAAAAATTCAGGTTTTTTTCAAAACTAAGCACAACATTCGAATATGCGTAACTTTTTCGAAAATTGTTTTTTGCAAATCGGCAAAATACGTACTGCCTTAATTCTTCTAAAAGTATATATATATATTTCGTCTGCAAAAGATTCTGCTATTTAAAGGGTAGGTTTAAATATTAACTATTAAATTATTCGTTGAAAATTTCAGTACTAATTGATAGTAGAACTACTTTGTTAAAAACTTATTTTATTTTGTTGATTTTTACATTTATTTCAAACATGATTTGTTTACAAAATTCGACTAACGAAACAAGTGTATCAAGGTAAAGTAAACGGCAGCGTGCCCAGAGGTAGACCGCGGAAAGAATGGTTAGAATGTGTGAATGAGACCCTAGTTAGAAAAGACATAAGAAGTCACAGAAACACGAGAGCCTGCATAAAAAAATGCATGGACATAAAAGAAGCTAGAGAAGTATGCCAGGACAGGAAAGTATGCCGGCAAATAGTTAATAAAAAGAGTATCAGTAGAGTGAATGACATCTGAAACAAAAGACCTTGGCCACTAATGGACCCAAGTGGGGAACCTTACATAACGACTTCGTGAGATTCTTCGCTTGGGGTGATTGCTAGAGAGATTGATCAGCAACCTGGGTCGGAGCAATGTTGCGGAACGAACGTGTTATTTACTTAAATAGCACGAGAATTCTGGATCAATCTGAAAAATCTCTATCCCTTCCACACACTACTCCTTTCCCCTACCGAGTGAGTCACGCCTACCCCGAAAGGGAAATGGCCTAATGGTGTAATAACTATTTTATAGAATTTTTTCTCTTTTGGTTCAAAATTATTTTTTTTTCCACTAAAAATTCATCTGTTTGGTTGAAAAAGAATCTTCTTAGTTGAAACTTCATCTTTATGGTAGAAATATTTTTTAGTTCAAAATTCATCTTCTTTTGTAGAAATGTAATCTTCTTGGTTAAAAATCCATCTGTTTGGTTGAAAGTTAATTATTTTAACTGCTAATTTAACTATTTTATTTCAAGTTGAATACTTATTTCAGTTTTAGTTAAAAATTAAAATATTTGGTTGAAAAAGCATGTATTTTGTAAAAAGTTATTATTTTTTTTTTTGTTACAAAAGTTATCTCCTTAGCTGAAACTCCATCTTTTGGTTGTATATGTATTACTTTGGTTAAGAATGTAACTATTTTGGTAAAAATTTAATCTTCTCGCTTGAAAATTCATCTTCTTGAAATTCAAAATTCAATTTCTTGTTTGTGAATTCATGTGATTTCTTAAGGGCATCTGATACTTACAGTTTCCCCGGTATTTTTCCACAAAAATGAAAATTTTTTTAAAACTGAATTCGGAGATGCTATAAAATATCATAACGGACGTTTCCGGACTCTTTTTTGAGGGATAATAACAAAAAAATTTATTGTGCTAAATGAAAATTTTATGCGTATGTATTATTTTGAGGTTACGTCGTTTTTCATCTCTGCCTTTCCGATAATCTGGAAATTATTTATGAAATAAACTTTTTTGATTGCCTGCAAAAAGGGTTAGTTCCGGGAGATTAGTTACTATGTTTATTTGCAAGTCCAAAGTTTTCGGCCAAAAATATTGTGTAGTTTGGAAGTAACGCACAGGAGAATTGTAACATACATAACCTCCAAATGTACATACGTTGTTAGCAATATCCAAAAATTTTTAGAAAAAAAAACACAAATAAAGAGTGTGGGGACGTCCGTTAGCATGTTCGCTATCATTTCCCAAATTTTTAAGACAAAATATTGATTATTCTAGAAAAAAAAACCGTCGGAACCTAAAAGTGGTAAAATCGATACTAATTCCTAAGCGCTATGCAAATTAATCAGATTTTGCTAAATTAACACTTTTGAATTAAACAAAAAAAAAGTGTGTGGGGACGTCCGTTAGCATGATCGCTATCGTGTCCCAAATTTTTAAGACAAAATATTGATTATTAAAGAAAAAAAGCCGTCGGAACCTAAAACTTGTAAAATCGACAATTTTCTAAGTATCACATTATTATTATTATTATTACACCATTAAGCCATTTCCCTTTCGGGGTAGGCGTGACTCACTCGGCAGGGGAAAGGAGTAGTGTGTGGAAGGGATAGAGATTTTTCAGATTGATCCAGAATTCTCGTGCGATTTAAGTAAATAACACGTTCGTTCCGCAACACTGCTCCGACGCAGGTTGCTGATCAATCTCTCTAGCTATCACCCCAAGCGAAGAACCTCACGAAGTCGTTATGTAAGGTTCCCCACTTGGGTCCATTAATAGCCAAGGTCTTGGTTTCAGGCGTCATTCACTCTACTGACACTCTTTTTATTAACTATTTGCCGCCATACTCTCCTGTCCTGGCATACTTCTCTAGCTTCTTTTATGTCCATGCA
>NC_046663.1:46859029-46871771 GCF_010883055.1 Belonocnema kinseyi
AACCAAGTATTTGTAATAAACAGACCCCTTTCTAAGCATAGACCAACTAATTTATCTCCGTTATAGTTTGTTCTTGGATCCCCAAAATTACCTAATACTCTTCCCGTATCCTGATTTTGGATGCCCACCCAACCGTTCATGTCTCCTAGTAGAATTATTCTTTCCCCATGTTCGCAGATGTTTATTGTGTCAGTTAAAGTATCCCAGAAGGCGTCTTTTACTTCTCTAGGATCACTATCAACTGGCGCGTAGCATGCTATGATAAATAGTCTTCTGATTCCTACTTTCATTCTAGCCCACAGCAGTCTTGGAGACACGATACCATGGTCTCCGAGATGCTGCTTTGCTCTTTCGTTCAAAATCAGACCTACTCCTTGTTTACCGTGTCATTCACAGTCTAACAGTAGTTCTAACGTCAGTCCCACCAAAAAGTTCAGTTAATAAGGGAGGGTTGGGAAAGGAGGGAGGTAGAACTGGAACCGAGATTTTAACTCAAAATTTAACGATTCTATTTGAAATTGCTACTTTTTAGTTGATAATACAATTATTTGCTTGAAAAAATGGAGGTCATTTCTCGAAAATTTGACCTTTTTGACAGGAGAGTAATCTTATTAGTTAGAACTTCATCTTTATGGTTGAAAATTTGTTGATTTTTTTAACTTTAAGTTTAACCATTCTATTTAAAAAATGAAAGTTTATCTTTTTTTAATTTAAAGTTCTTGTTTTTCTTTAGTAGTTCGTTGAAACTCAACTTGATTGTTAAAAATTCGTTTTTCAGGTTTAAAATAATTGTTTTTACTTAAAATTTCTAATTCTTTGTTGAAAATTCGTCTTTCTAGGTTAAAAATTATTCATTTTGGTTGAAAGTTCATCTTTTTAGGCAACATCAACTGTTTGGTTTAAAATTCATCTATTTTATTAAAAATTTAATATATTTAAGTTGTAAAATATGTAGATTTACTTTTTTTTTTAAATAACAATTTGACATAAATAAGATCTCTCCCTCTCCCAAATATTATGTAATTTGTGGATGAGCCCTTTTAAAATTCTGCATAACTTTTGTCACTAAAAGTTTTTAAAAACAATTAACAAACAAATATTTGTATTGCATTAACATTATTGATCTCCTAGAAATAAGCCTCTTTTTATACCTGAAAGGAAAATTTGTAACGGTCAGGAAAAATGAAAAATTGATCAGGGATAATTCAGGGATTTTCAAAATTAGGATTTTTTATCAATTCTGCACTGACCTCTCGTATTTCCGACGGTAATTTCGTAATGAATTCTTGAATCCTCATCGGGATCTGTAGCAGTCACAGAAGTGACTGGGGTCCCCGTTGGCACGTCTTCAGAAACAACAACCTCGTAATTTTTCGGATCAAAATGTGGATCATTATCATTGACATCAGTGACCGTTAAAATAACAGAAGCACTTGCGGACTGAGGCGGTTCTCCAGAATCACTAGCAATTACTGTGAATTGATATTTAGAGCACAACTCCCGATCCAACTGCTTTATGGTATAGATCCATCCTGTTTCCGAGTTGACGGAAATCGGAAAGTTTTCAGTCGATGCCCCAGAGAAATCTCTGGCACCTATCACATACTTGATTTGAGCATTCAGACCTTCATCTGCATCGTAAGCCTGCACTCGGACGATATTGTACCCAACAGGCTCTCCTTCCGACACAGCTTCTTGAAACAAACTTGTATAAAATCTTGGCGAGTTATCATTCACGTCCTTGACATGAACCAGTAGCTGAGTAGTGTTGGATCTTGCTGGTAAACCGCCATCTTGAGCCCGTATCACTATGCGATAATTCTTCGCATTCTCATAATCTAAGTTCTTCACCAGACTGACATCACCACTCTGAGAGTCTATTGAAAAAGTATTTTGAATGTTTCCGCCGATAATATTGTATCGAACTGCTGCATTGTTTCCAGTATCAGCATCAGTGGCTCTGATTCTTGCAATAATAGGATCACTCGTATAATCAAGGTCTTCTGGAACAGTGACTGAGTAAGTTCGTTCAGAAAACTGCGGATAATTGTCATTGTCGTCTGATAGGCGCACAACCAAAGTGGTTGTTGCAGTCTTCCTAGCTGAAGGAGGTGTGGCAAGGTCGGAGGCGCGCAGAATTACGGTATAAACTTCAGTCTTCTCTCTGTCAAGGGCAGTTCTCGTTGTCACAACTCCAGACCTTGTGTCTATCCTGAAGGTGGAAGAATCCTCCGTCAGGGATGTGATACCACCTCCAGTAGTGGATACTATGGCATACTCAACTTCCGCGTTTCTTCCGGCATCTTTATCAGTAGCCTTGACGGCAACAACGGTGGAACCCACAGGAACACCCTCCCGGACTGCTGCATCGTACTCTGGCCACTCGAAGTTCGGTTCGTGATCGTTAGTATCCAAAACATTCACTTGCAGCATTGTCGTTCCTGTTCTTGGTGGAAACGAGTCGTCAACAGCCGAGACCCTGAAATAATGAACCTCCAAGCTCTCTCGATCAAGTCGTGCACGCGTCGTAACCCGCCCGGTGACAGGATCTAGAAGAAAAAGCGCCTGTGACCTTCCGTCTAGAAGTGATGTCATCGAATAACGGACCATTCCACCTTCAGGATCTCTAGCTCGCACAACTGTCACGGATTCACCAGCTTCCTTCTCCTCTTCGACAGCAGCAACATAGAGAGCCTGTTCGAAAAAGGGTGACTGATTCCGCAGCTCTCGCCTCACTCTTCTCCCCAAATCGGTGTCATCGAGCTGCTGATGGTGAAAGACGATCTTGAGTCGATGTTCTGCATCCGAGAGATGTGGAGACTCGCAGTTCAGGGTCATCGAAACTGAGATCTTCCAAAGAGGATCTTTTAAACATTGTTCCGAGGCTGAGACCAAATCCCCAGCTCCACTCTCAATCAGGAATCTAGGATCTGCAACGCCACCCCATTTTGTCGCGCATTCTTTAAGGGCCGTGTGAGGCAAGAAATCTCTTAGGGCTGCGACCAACTGTGAACTCCTCAAACAGACTTCAGTGAACTTCTCGGTGCTTGGCATTGCGTAGGAGGCCAAGGTCTCTGGCATCCAGCCGTTGGTGGCCTCCAGGTCTTGATTTTCGCCACCACATCCTGTGATTAAGACCCTCAGTGGCAGACTGTAGTAGTCTATCATTGGCCTACCGAGCCTCGAACTGGTGGAGTCGACGTAGTAGGTGAACAGCCGGGGATATTGAAGGCCATCGCAATTCAAACTTTTTGCAAGGGTTACACGCCCTGTGTGTGGATGCACCTTGAGCAATTTGCGAGCGAACCAGGCAGTACGGTCTCTCGAGACTTCGTACTTTCGTCTGCCACCTAACTGTGGCACACCTGCCTCGAAGACTATAGAGCCGGGTCGTAGATCCGAGGAAAGTACCGCCAGATAACTCTCCACAAAACTGCACAAGCCCGTTAGGCAGAGAACAATCCATATTGTCCTTGCCATGTCACGTTTTACTCTGTCTTTTCATATTTTGTTTTTATCTTCCCCATCTTCGAACTCAAAACGTTCTTAAGGAAGATGCTCCTGGTGCCATTTTCTTCCTGTAACAGAAAAAGTTACTTATTGCAATTTTTTTCTAATGTATTCTTTTCAGCAGAGAAATCTGAATTATTTAAATCGTTGTATTTGTATTTATTAAAGAAAGTTCCTACTATCGGCGAGAAAACTATAGGCATCTGCCTTTGAAGCTTAACAACTCAGTCAAAAATAATGCTAGTGCAACAAAAAAACAGTCATTTAAATACTGAAAGTGTTCTACGTTAATGAGCTTGAAGATGTTTATGTAAAAAAATGTTTGTACTTAGCAGACTGAAAAATGTAAAAAAAAAGTAAGGATTTTTGGGTACATTTAAGAACAGTCAAGTTTAGAGCATTATTTCTTATACAAGGGGCGATGGAAAAAATTTGAAAAAATGCATGAGTATAAGGAAAACTGTTGTGAACCAGCTGCAAATGAGAAATTTAAAAAATAATAAAAATTGTTGCTTAAAAGCACAAAAATGTGCAACTATATTATCTTCAGTTCTAATACAGATATTAAAGCGATTCAAACTGCAAACTGTAATTGACAGGCTCTGTACTTATTTTCAATCACCCGGAACGATGTGTTAGTCTTCTTTTTTGTGACAGAAAGCAGGGGGGGGGGCTTTTTTTGTTTTACTGCCGACCGCTGGTGCCATTCTTGTACCGAAAAATCATTCCTTTTTTTTATATTTTTCAGTCTGCTAAGCACAAAATTTTTTTTACATAAACGTCTTCAAGCTCATTAACATAGAACACTTTCAGCTTTTAAATGACTGTTTTTTTGTTGCGCTAGCATTTTTTTTGACTGAGTTGTTAAGCTTCAAAGGCAGATGCCTATATTTTTTTCGCCGATAGTAGGGCTAAATAGCCCTCTGAGGAATAGGAGGATAATACAAGGTCATTTCAAACGTGTGCAAGCACTGATCGGTAGAGTACTTGATTAATCTTATAATTAAGTATATAAACTAAATAAAATTAATAAATTTATACAGTCGACCTAATAATATGCATCAAATTAGGCACGAGATTCATTTATATTAATTAAGATTGAGTGATTAATTAGTAGTAAAAACAAAGAGCGAAAAACTGTCAGAATAAGAAACAAAAATTTACAAAAGTTAAGAAAAACATTAGGATTTTCGAAGTTGTAATGTTTGAGAATAAAATACGAGAGATTACCAATGAGTAATTTCAAGAGTTGGGTTCGGAGTATTGTACAAATATTTGAAAACAATATTATTTAAATCTTTCTACATTCGTTGTATATGTCAGCTAAATAAAGATTATAATGTAAAACGAAGAGAAATTTAAAACATTCTTATTAATAAAAATAAAAAAAAATATACTTTATTAGAGGGTCCTAATTAAATGCACCTGAAGTTCTGAATGCTCAAATGAACTAAATATATTTGCGCAATTATATTTTATACAGAAATATTGTTTCTAATAAGAAATAAACATATGATTTATACGTTTAATTGATAATTGCATCACTGTCAATGTAATTAATTAATATTAATATTAAATTCAACTCTTTTGTAGAAAATTCGTCTTTTTGGCTTGAAAATTCAGCTATTTGGTTAAGAGTTTTTTCTCTCTCTTTGCTGAAAAAATAAACTATTTTGTTGGAAAATCGTCTTTTTTCTATAAATGCAACTGTTTTCGATTACAAATAAAAATAATCTTTGGCTCAAACGTCAACTTTTACATTTTTTCTCGAAAATTCATCTTTTTTCGTTGGAAATTAAACTATTTTAGGTATTTTAGTTAAAATTATTAGTTATTTGGTTAACAGTTAGACCAGATTGTTAAAAATGATAATTTTTTTTAAACGCGCAGTTTGCCAAAATGTAAAAAAAGCCATATAATAATCAACCCCAAATAAATTATACTTTATTAGAGGGTCCTAATTAAATGCACCTGACGTTCTGAACGTTCAAATTAACTAAATATATTTGCGCAATTCTATTTTTTACAGAAATATTAATTCTAATAACAAATAAAAATATGATTCATAAGTTTCATTTATAATTGCATTACTGTTAATGTAATGAATTAATATTTTTGAACTGTTTATAGTTTAGAAAGCAATTTACAAAAAATTTCGTTCATTTGAACGTTCAGAACTTCAAGCACATCCTAATAAATATGTGCTACTTCATTAGTATATTATTTTCTTTTTTAAAATTTTTGTTTCTAATATTGTTTAGAAAATTCATTATTTTCGGTTGAAGAGTCTTATAGTGGCCATTTTGATCAAAGGAAAAAATTCCCGGTCATTTCCCGCTTTGCAAACATTTTTCACTGTCAATGAAATTTAAGAAGTCGAACTCTAAAGCTAAAAATTTTTTCATTTGAAATAGTAAAAACTGGGCTGCAAATTAAAACTCTCAAAGTGAAACTCTTGATTTTTAAACTTTTAAAAGTTTTTACATTAAAAAATGTGATATTAAAATTCTCAATAATTTACACGTATAAATGGAAGCTACTAACACTGTTCAACAGAATAATTCTAAATTAAATACAGTTAAACTGCCACGATTACATTTTTTTATAAACTGAACACTTCTTAAATTAAAAGTTAAATAATTTTAAATAGTTTCAAAATCCTTCAAATGCTTCAAAATTTTATTTCGGAATATTGAAACATGTACATGTTGTTTTACATTTTTTCAAATTTCAAATTTTTTTTCAGAATTTGTAAACATCTTTTCAAATGATTCCAATTTCTCCTAGAACTAAGGAGAATTAATTTTTTTGTTGTTGAAAATCTAACTAATGGGTTCAAAGTTGAACTACATACTTTGTTTAAAATTTATTTTCTTGGTTGATGATTCGTCATTTTAGTTCAACAATTTTTTTTTCAGTTGAAAATTTATCTTTTGTTAGTATAGTGAGAAAAATTACTTGAATTAAAGAAATGCAGTACCTCGTGTAGTACAAAGTACGTCCAATCAAATATTTTTTGGATCAAAAGAAAATTTTCTTGGTACAAAAATGATTTTGTCATTTGAAAAATACTTTTATTGTACATATTTACTACTAATTTTTTTAAATTTAATTAATCTATTTTCTTACTACAGAAAATTTATCTTAATTCAAAATTAAACTAATTGTTTAAAAATTCATCTATTTTGTTAAAACATTAATTTCATTTTTAAATAATACTTTCTCTAATTTCGGGACAAATATCCGTATTTCCCCTGATTTTAAAGCATTTTGGCCTGTAAAGCCTGTTATGAAAATAAATATGTATTTTATTTGCATCTACAGAATTAAATTACCTCTCGGGTTTAATTTCTCGATTGAATCGTCGTCGATTTCTTCTCTAAAAATCAGCAAATAAACCGTTTAGGAAATATAAAAAATTGGTACCATCAAAAAGAGTTTCTTACAAAGCCTCTTGTTTTCTAATGTCTTTAACGTCTGTTTATAATTTTTAAAAGATGAATCAAAATTTTGTAAAAAAGGGGAAAAGGAAAAATTGCGTTAAAATTTTGTATGTGTTTTAAGAGATTGATCAAATTTAAGCTGAGAAAGGGGATTAGATAAAATCGGGAATGGTCTGTGATCCCCGTAGTGTTGATAGCTACTTGATCAGTTAATTTTACGGGAAATTACATATTAATAGAAACTGCCTGATGATTATGATCTAAATTTTCACTTATAAAACTTACCTTTATTTCTATACTTTTAACTTCTCCCACGATTTCTAATAATCTCGGTAACAGTAATACCGGAAGGAACATAAGAATTTATCATCACAATAATAATCATCACTAGCTAACACTTTAAATTATGAACTGCAAACTTGAGTCTCGAATATCTTTTGCATTTAAAGATAGGAATTATTTCTCATGCTAAATCTAAAGTTATTCATAGTAAATTAAACTTATCTTGACTACAAGACCGTCTCGCGTTCCAATTTACCGCTTCCAACTGGAAATCGTACATCGTACGGAATACATTGGTATGCATTCAACGGAAGCACCATAAGATTCTTTCCCTCATTTGTTCTTCCTTTTACAATCTTTTTACTTTTTTAGTAATCCTCTGGTGACCATAGAACGCGATTCTCGCATACAACTCGTTTAACGCCCAAGGGTCCTGCTGCTAGTTATTTATTGTTATTTATTTCTACCTCGTATTGATACTCAATGCGGTTCAAGTGTACCGAGTCAAAAAACAGTGGAAGCGAATGAAAAGAATTAACAGGGTGGAGATTCGGCTGACGATTTTAAATGCCCGATCAGATAAAAGTAACATATTCACATTTTCTAAAAAAAACTAAACATTTATTTTAACTTGAACTTTCAATTAAAAAAGAAAAATATTCAACCAAACCGTTCAATTTTGAACCAAAAAAAAAAGAATTTAAAACAAACTGATGAATTTTCAACTTAAGTGATGAATCTCCAGCTGGAATAGGTGAATTATAAACTTAACAAAAAGATTATTTTTTATTCATAAAGATTCAACCAACAAGGATGACTTTTCTAACATAAAAGCTGAATTTTAAATCCAAAAGGAAGAATTTTTAACAAAACAATTGAATTTTTGACAAAAAAATATGACTAACAAAATACTTGAATAATTTTCCAATTACTAATTAAATTTTCAAGAAATATTTTAACTTTCTACGAAATGACAAGATTTTCAACAAAATACATGAATTTTTAACAAAATTATTCATTTTTGAACTTAAAAAGATAAATTTTCAATCAAAAATGGAATAGTTAAATTTACAGTTAAAAAACTAACTTTCAGCACAAAAGAGATTAATTTTTAACCAATTAGTTGATTTTCAACTTATAATGGAACGTTTTTTAAACCAAAACAGCTATATTTCCAACAGAACAGTTAAGTTTATCAAAAAATATGGTTAAATTTTTAACCGAGACGTTTAATTTTCAACCAAAAATATGGATTTTCAACTTAAAAATTCATTTTAAATCAAATAGTTTAACACTCTGCCAAATCTTAGAATTTTCAAGCCAGAGACTGATTTTCTGCAAAACAGCTCAATTTTCAATCCGAAAATTCAAACAAAAATAATGAACTTTTAACATCATGAATAATTTGGCTTTTCTTATTTTGTTCTATCAATTCAGTTCAAATTTAAGCGAAAAAACGAGAAAAAGAAAAATTTGCTTCAAAACAGGAAGAAAATAAGAATTCTTTAAAAAGAACAAAAAATCTTGAAATTATATCAATGTTCTCAAGTGAAAAAAAATGTCTAAGGAATTTAATTAAAAGTATTCTCATACCAGTATCAAATAGTTTTCAGATTTTAACTCATTATCCATTGTTCTATTGACGGTCATGTAAAATTACATTTACATTCCGTTTTCAAAATAGGAGGAAATCAGCTTCAGCCTCAATTGGCTTTATCTGGACCGTTTAATCTATAGATGATCTTTTCGGGCCCTAATCGAGAGCTGGCTGGCCGGAAATGTCTAATAAAAAATGTCCTAAGTAACAAACCTAAATACCATTCAAATATTTCTTTGAGCATTTCCAAAATTAGTTAAGGTATTTAAAATTATCAAAAATGAAAAGTGTACACTAAAACCAATGAATTTTTGTCCTCATCTAGTGAGTATTTTCAGGCCCTAATCGGCTGATAGCTAACCTATTAGGACCAACCATTCTTCTAAGTATTAATCCCAAAATCTTTTTCCACGCTTTCAAAAATATCCAGATTGTCCAGACTAACGTTCGACCATACAAAAACGTCTCACTTATACACAGCGCTTCTATCTTGGCCCCGAATAGTTCTCTAATAATTTTCTACTCGGGGTCACGTAATATGTGGACGCTCCCTAAAACGAATTAGGCGGGCCGGTTTCGCAAAGGATTTTCGTTTAAATTTAAGAGTTTAGACGGTCAGGACCTGCGTGTAAGCGAAAAGATGAGCCGAGACTTTGGGCGATATAAGGGGCAGGGATGATAGGTATAGTATATTGTTCTTCGAAGGTTTCGAGGTTCGCGCCGCTAGCACGCACATGGGAGAAGGGCATCAACTATTAATTATGGGGTCGTCTCGTGTGGAATCTGGTCCTAGTGATTATATTCAAAGAAGTTTCTACACTACTGAGGCTACACTTTTTCCCGGATTGCAAATATTTTTTTCATCCAACGAACATCCTTTGTGAACAAAGCGTGCAAAAGGGTCGAGACAACAATTATCCATGGGGCATTCCATTTCATGTTAAAGATTCATCATTTTAGTTAGAAAGCTCATTTATGTAGTTAAAAATTTAATAATTTCATTGAAAATTCATTTTTTTTAAATGAAACTGAATATTACCGGTTAAAACTGTATATTTTAGGTTGTAAATTCAACTACTCGGTTGAAAGTTGAACTACTTTGCTAAAAATTCATTTTTTGGTTGAATATTCACAATTTTAGTTGAAAATTTCATTATTTTGTTGAAAATTCATTTTTTTGTTGTTGAAAGATGAATTATTATTGGTAGAAATGTTATATTTTTGGGTTGAAAATTCAACCTTTTTGTAGGAAACCCGTTTTTTATTTGACTTTAAAATTCGAAAATTATGTTGGGAATTTACCTTTTTTTTTAAGAACTAATATTTTTTGTTTGAAAACTCAACTGTTTTGTAGAAAAATCGCTTTCTTCGCTTGAAAATTCGACATTGTGGGTGAATTTTTTTTTTCTTTTTTAACTTAAAAATACTTTTCTTCACTCTTTTCTTGTAAATTTGTTTTTTGTTTAGATTAAAAAATAAATTTCTTGTCACTGAATATTTAATTACTGTTTTTTTTGGTTAAAAATTCAACCAATCAGTTAAAAGTTAAACTAATTATTTAAAAATTCATTTTTTGTTTAAATATTCATAATTTCAGTAGAAAACTTCATTCAATATTTTGTTGAAAATTCGCTTTTCTTTGTTGAAAATTTAATTATTCTGGTAGACAAATGATATTTTTGGGTTAAAAATTCAAGTTTTTAGTAGAAAAATAACTTCTTTGCTTTGAAATTCGACAATTTTGTTGTAAATCAACTTTTTGTGGAAAATTTATATTCTATGTTTGAAAACCTAACTGTTTTGTAGAAAATTGGTCATTTTGGCTTAAAAAACTTAAACTTAAAACTTAAACTAAACTTAAACTCTTTCTTAGTTTAAAATTCCGCTTTTTGGTTTAAAAAATGATCTGATTTGGTACAGGATTCATCTGTTTAGTTAAAAATTTTGTAATTTAATTCATCTTTCTGTTTGAAAAATCCTATTTTTCATTGAAAATTAACTAGTTTTGACCGAAAATGTAACTATCGCAATTTTGCTGGAAAAAATCATTTATTTTGTTCAAAATTCGCCTTTTTGGGGGGTAAAAATTCAATTTTCTTTGTAGAAACTTCACATTTTTGGGTTAAAAAATGAAAATTTTACAGAAAAATCTTTACTTATTTAGCTTTAAAATTCAAAAATGATGTTGGAAATTAACTTTTTTTGTTAAACATTGATAGTTTTTATTTGCAAGCTCAAATGTTTTTTAGAAAATTCGTCCATTTGGCTCGAAAATTTCCTCATCTCTTTTTGTTTGTAAGCTAATTATTAAAACTGAAAATTTAATTAATCTAATTTTTGTTGAAAATTCAACTATTTACTTAAACAGCCTCGTATTTTGTACAAAATTTGCCTTTTTTTTGTGGAAAATAAATCTTCTTTGTTGAAAATTCATCTTTTTGTCTTTTTGCTTTAACATTCCGCTTTCATAAAAGAAATGTTCTTGTTTGTTAAAAATTTATTTGTTTCTGTTTGAAAAATAAACTGTTTTGTAGAAAATTCAACATTTGAGGTGAAATTATTTTTTTCTATGAACTGAAAAATCTTTCTTGGTTAACAATTTAACACTTGTAATTTTTTTATTAATTTCATTTTTTAACTGAAAAGTTAAATATTCTTATTCATAGTTTCGCTTGAAAATTTCACCATTTTGATGAAAGTTCGCTGTTTTTTTTGTTCAAAATTAATTTTTTTAAACATAAAATGTATCTTTTGTAGTAAAACTTCAATTTATCTTATTAAAAAATTTTCTTTCTTGGTAGAAAGTTAATCTTTTTGTTTTAAAATTAATCTATTTTGTTGAAAATACAATAATTTCATTTGATCAGATCGAGTTTTCTGTAATTTGTTATACATTTGGATTTACTATTTTTTTAGTAACTATTTTTCTTACATAAAACCTTATTTGATGAGTAAGCTGCGTTCATATACAAAATTCCTGTTACTGACATCGAGATCATTACACAGCTCAAGTGGTTAGTGTCCATTTCAAATCTAAAATCGGCTAGATAGATAAGGTTAATCCCAAAACTTCCAGATTTAGCACGGACACGAACCACTTGAGCTATAGAATATTCTCGATATTAGTAACATGTCAGTAACAGGAATCTTGCGTTATAAATCAGTTTACTCATCTACTAATCTTCCAATTCTTGCCTCCCTACCCGCGTAAGGAACAGCAAGATTGTACCCCCCCCCCCCCCCCCACCTACAACACCAAATCGTTTTACCTAATTTGTGGAGTAATCTCATTTTCTAAAAAAAGAGATAAATTCGCAAATTTCGAGATTATAGGGGGTTTTAAGAAAACTACAGAGAAAAGGAAATAAGGGACTAACTATGCTCCCTATGTGCATAATATGTGAACCCCATGTTGTTTTCTTTTGGCTCAAGGTTGGAGCTTGACATGGAGAGTGCGCAGTTTGTCTATATTCCATAAAAGGGTGATTTTGCGAGGGTCCATCCTTTTCCTGTGAACACGTGGGAAGCCGTCAAAAAACATTAGACGTTTGTCACTGAACCGGAACAGAGAGATTCAAGTGGAATCGGAAAACATCGCAAATACTTCTGGAAGGCGGAAGGAATATAATGAAGAGACCTGTATTCAAATACGAATTTACTATAGATGGGCGGGTATCAACTTAACTCGGGAGATTTTGCTCACGATAATAGTTTCATGGAAGAACGCTCAATTTTATAGAACCTGTTCCCACCAGGTTAAACGGGTTGTAGGCGCGTACACTTTACGCTCGGATGATGTCTTTAAAGCTCGTAAATTAGCGTTTCCTTGATTATGAGACTTTATACTCGTATGTATTACGAAGGCACCCCCCCCCCTCACCCCTCAAATCAGAATATATCTCAATTAAGC
>NC_046663.1:46871871-46895962 GCF_010883055.1 Belonocnema kinseyi
TGCCCCCCCCCCTTTTTTACAAAATACTTATTTTTCCACGCGTTTTCAAGAAGCTTCCCCTTCAGGGTCATGATTTCAATTTTTCCGGTCAATTAAAAGTAGCAAATTCATACTTGCCGCTAAATGCAGGCATTCATTTTAATTCATGTCGTTCATTCTAAACACCCTTGAACACAAAAGAGCCAAAAATTGTAAAATAAATGAATTTTCACGCAAATACTTAAATTTACGACTAAAAAATTCTATTTTTTAACAAAAAATGGAATAGTTAAACTTTTAAGTAAAAAGTTAATTTTCAACAAAAAAAATGGGAATTTCACGAAAATAGTTTAATTTTCAAAAAAAAAAAATTCGTTTTCACTAAAACAGGTAAATTGTGAACCGAAACTTAAATGATTCAATTTCAAGTTAAAAAATTAATATTCAACCAAACAGATAAATTTTCAACTAAAACTATAGAATATTCAATTGGAAAAAGTTAATTTTTTAGTTCAAAAAATTACTTCCCACAAAAAACCTATCTATCAACAGATCAAAAAAACAAACTAAATTTCCAAAAAAGAGTCAAATTTTCAAACAATGTGATGATTTTTTAACTTACATTGTAAATATTAAACTGAAATAGTTTAATTTTAAACAAGAAAGATGAATTTTCAAATAAAAATTAAATAATTAAATTTTTCGAAAACATTAATGTTCAACCAAAGAGATAAATATTGCTATCCAAAATTATGGAATATTCAACTAGAATACCAGTTACATTTTTAGTTTAAACAACAAAATAATTTTCAACCAAAAAAGAAAGAAATTTTCTACAAAATAGTTACATTTTCGGCAAACAATTTCTATTCATCCAAAGAAAAAACTAGTTTTCAATCAAATAGCTCATATTTTAACAAAAGAAATGAATTTGTATTTAAAATAATGAATCTTCAATAAAAAAAATTAATTTTCAACAAAAGAAAAACTTTCAACCAAGTAATTTTATTTCTAACATAACAGATGAACTCTTAACTAAAATTATAAGTATTTAACTGAAATACTTGAATTATTAAACCAGAAGAATGTTCGAAGGAATTAATAATTTTCAATCAAACTGACGAATTTTCAACTAAAATGATAAATCTTCAACCGGAATATTTGAATTTTATACCAAAAAGTTGAATTTTCCACTGGAATAGTTAAATTTTTAGATAAAGAAATTTATTTTCAAGCACTTAATTACATTTTCCATCAGAATTGAAATTTTAATTAAAATGATCAATCTTTAAAAAAATTTGAATAAAATAGTTTAACTTTTAAGCAAGTAGTTGAATTTTTATCTAAAAAAAATGAATTCGCAACGTACAATTTAACAAAATTATCTATTATAATTTAGAAATATTTTTTCTTTGAAAAACACTATAGTATTGTAAAATTCATTTTTTGTTATTGTTAAGAAACGATTTTTTCAATTTAATTTTTCATTTTTCAGCCTTCTATTTGTCACCTAATCCGATTATAATGCTTCAGGTATATGTTTTATGTTAATTGGGATCTAAATTTTAAGCCCATGGTCTTACAAGATTTTGACAGAAGTCGATTTTCGTCGACATGTATTTCGAAAAAATTAACTTTTTTCAATAATTATGTTTATTGAGATTTCTAGAGCTTCATCAACTCTCGAGTGCACTTTCTCATTTTTCTTCTTCTTCAGAATAAGATTTTTGAGAAGTGTTTTCCTCTCTCCTGAAAAAATTTGTCCCTGAAAAATCAACTATTTTGTTAGAAAGACATTTAAAAAATTCAACTGTTTCAAACTTCGAAAATTTTGTTGAAAATTTAGCTATTTGGATCATAATGCAACTATTTTGTTGTAAGTTTAATTCTTTGGTTGAAAATTCAACTATTTTTGTTAAAAAGTCATCTTTTTGGTTGAAATTTAAACTACCTTTTAAAAAATTCGTTCTTTTTTCGCTTGAAAATTTAACTGTTTTACAGATAATTCATAGTTTTTAATTGAAAATTCAACTAATTCATAACAAAATAAGCTTCTTTGTGGAAAATTCATATTTTTTGGTAAAAAATTCACCTACTTGGTTGAAAATTAATTCTTTGACTGAAAATTCAATTACTTAATAGGAAACTGATCTGTTTAGGTTACACAAACAACTATTCTGGTTGAAAATTTAACTATTTTTTTTTTAATTCAACCATTTAATCGAAAATTCATCTTTTTATGTTAAAAAGTTAGTTATTTTTGTTGCAAATTCGACTGTTTTAAATTATTTGTTTCAAACTTTACCTTTATTATTAAAAATTTATCATTTTTGTTCTAAAACTCCACAGTTTTTTGGAAAAATCGTCTTTTTGCCTTAAAAATTGAATAGTTTGGTAGAAAACTTAACTACTTATTTTAAAATTAACTTTTTTATTGAAAATTCATAATTTCGGGTTGAAAATTCGACTGCTTAGTTGACAGTTGAACTACTTCCTTAAAAACTATTTTTTGGTTAAGATTCATCAGTCTAGTTGGAAATTCATTTTTTTCGCTTTCAAAATTCAATTAATTGTTTGAAAATTTGTTTTTTCGATTACACATTCAAGTTTTTGGTGAAAAATCAACTATTTAGTTGAAAATTAACTTTTCGTTCAAAATTTATGTTGAAAATTAATCTTTCTCAGTTGAAAATTCGTCTGTTTGGTAAAAATACGATCTTGTTTAAAAAGTCAACTATTTTGTTGAAAATTTATTTATTGTGTTGAAAATTCAATGTAATTCGATAAGGGATTTTAGAAATTTAAAGCGTTTTAAATCAACTTAAATGTTACTCAC
This sequence comes from Belonocnema kinseyi, assembly GCF_010883055.1. NCBI lineage: Eukaryota > Metazoa > Arthropoda > Insecta > Hymenoptera > Cynipidae > Belonocnema > Belonocnema kinseyi. The sequence goes on from NC_046663.1 coordinate 46,874,687, forward strand.
ATTAATTTTATTTAAAAAAATGGATTCCTCCTATTATTTCCCTATTTTCATGAAAACTCAATATTTCCCCCCTGTTTTAAAGCTATCCTTTCTTTGTTATAACGGATAGAATACAGCTATAATAAAATTTATCCAATTACGGGCCGTTCATAAATTATGTCAGATTTTTTTAACAGATCCTTGGGTCACACATACATCATCAACCACTCTTGCGTGGGTGGATATGTGGTTTCTTTTTTTTTCTTTACGTAACGTTTTCTTTAAAATTCAGAACCAGATTCAGAATCAATGTTAATGGAACATCTCGATTTAATAGAATACCTTAAGGAAAAAAATACTTTCAAATCTATAGCACACGCATTTATTATCTTTGAAGGATAATGATAGATTGTGCTAAGTGTTTATTTTAATCAATAACATTTTTTTCGGCGTATAAATAGGATGAGTCCAAAAAATGACAGAAATCGAAATTGACACTGTCTGGAAAAAAGGGTAGGACGCTGAAAAGTATAATTAATTTAACATGGGTTGATGAACGGCTTCAGCTTACGCGTTTGCAAAATGTGTTTTAAAAAATGCTTGTTTTCACCGTTTTAATATTTTCGTCTTTAAGGTCTACAGGAATGGAGAAAGGATTTCGCAGGTGTTTGAGACTTTAAAACTGTTAATATTCATTACATTTTTATAAGTCCGGCAAAACATAAATTTTAATAGAATAACTTTGAGAAAAACTCAGATTTGTGGTTTTTTTAAATTAATTTTTTTATCTGACTTTAAGAGATATTTATAACATATGAGGGCTGTTTCCTAATAAATAAATAAACTAGGAAAACAAGAAAAAAATATGTTTATAGGCCAGCTAGAAAAAGGGAGACAGCAAATTTTAAAAAATAATTATTTTATTTTTTTACCATTTCTTTAGTTCAATTTTTACCAATAAAAAGCCCTCCGCCCGGTTTAAAGTTCAAATATTTTAACATAAAATTAACTTGGCTTGGTTAATGCTTCAGTTATTTTGCTGTAAATTAATCTTTTTTGGTTGAATTCAACTATTTTAGCAGAAAACTCAACTCGTTGATGGAAAAATAACGAATTTTTTTTCATATGCAATTTTTTTTTTTTGTAAAATGTTGCTTTTCGTTGGGAAATTCAACTCGTTTGATAATAAAAATTCTGAAGAGGGTTCAGCTATTTTTTTAAAATTTGCCTTTTCTGGTGGAAAGTATAACGGCTTGTTAGAAAGTTTATCTACTTTATTGAAAATTCAGTTGATTGGTTAAAGATTCATAATTTTAGTCGAAAATTCGTCTCTCGTTGAAACTTGAAATAGTTTCTTTCAAATTCGTTTTCTTTTTAGGCAGGAAAATTCAAATACTTTGTTAGAAATTTTAACTATTTGGTTGAAAATTAATATTTTCGGTATGAAAAATCAATCATTTGTTTGAAAATCCACGTATTTTGTTAAAAATGTAACTATTTCTGTAAAAAGTCCAAATTAGCTCAAAAATTACCTTTTCTGTCGGCAGTTTAACTCTATGGTAGAAAATTAATCTTTTTGTTTAAAATTGTTTTAAAAAATCCAATTATTTGGTTGAAAATTAACTTTTTAGTTGAAAATTAATATTGTCGGTATGAAAATTCAACCATTTGGTTGAAACTTCATGTACTTCGTTAAAAATGTAACTATTTCGGTAAAAAGTCCAAATTTGGTTGAGAAGTAACTTTTTTGTTGAAAATTCGTTCTTTTGGCTTGAAAATTCATTTTTTTCCAGCCAAAAAAATTGCATATTTTTTGGGTAAAAATACAAATGTTTAGATATAGAATGTGAATCAAAAATCTTACTTTAACTAATGCCTATTTTTACATTCTCATTCATGAGAGTGTAATGTATTCGTCTAAATTTTCGATCGGATCTTTACATTTCGGCACTCACAGAATCCGAAAATCATTCAATTTTACCGGTGTCTGCCTGTATGTATCTATGGTTACCTGAATGCTGTAGCCACGCTAACTTTTGAAGGATTTGTCCAATCAAGTCAGCCTTTGATACACTTTTTAAGGTTCCCAAAATGAAGCATAAGTTCGTTAATCAGATATTTTCAACCAAAATAAAAAAATTTAGAGCATTTTCAAAATAAACAATTTTTTTTTTTCAAATTTAAAAATTTTCTTCAAAGTTTCTTATTGACGAGTAGAAGACTGGCAAATTATCCAAACAAAATGGTCAATTTCAATGGAAATTAAGAAAAGTTATATACTTTTGAAAATTTTGCAGATATTGTTGATGTAAGTTGTTGGCTTTAGGGTCAGGTGAATTGAAACTAATTAAGTTGTTTCAAACTTTTCGGCACACAATGGTGGCCCTCATCAGTGAGTTTTATTAAATCTGTGAAAAGTACACAATATCTTGTAGGCACGCAGTTTTACAATTGGAAGCATTATTTTTTTATTAATATCTTAGTTGTGAACTAATACAAATTAAAAATGTATTAATTGTTTAATTTAAATTTTGTTTAATTTTATTTAGAACTATTGATAAATGTTCAGAAAAATAGAAAACAATATTTATCGAAAAGATGAGGAAATTTAATTTAAATTCATCACTGGGTATTAAATATATTTAGAAACTATGTCAGTTAAATTTTTTGATTAGACAAAAATTCAAAAAGTTTGAGCTCTGTCAAAATTTGAATAAAAAAGAAAGACTTGCAAATTATCCTAATGAGATTTTTTAATTCGATAAACTTCAAAAAGTTAAATGCATTTCCACATTTTTAATATTTTCAAAGAAAGCAAACAACATTTTTTTAATAGGTTAAGAAATATCAATCCATAAGTTTAAAACGTTGTTTTTAGTAGATTTTAACAAGATTTTAATGTTTAAATCACAGTTTTCGATTTAATTTATAGTATTTACGATACTTAAAAAAATGTAGTTAAAGTATACGCATTCAACGTATGAAAATGAGCGCGAAGCACCAGAGCGTATCCGCGCGCTCAAACCTGGCGCGAAGCGCCGCGCGCGCAACGAGACTGTGCCCGCGCGGCGGGCATATTATTTTAAATTAAGTTTTTATAAATTATCACCTTAGTCTTTTAAGATTTTAATTATAAAATTAAGGAAGTGAAAAAAACTAAAAAAAAAAAGTAACTTACCCGTTACTGGTCCCTAAGCCATATAGAATTTAAAAATAAACCTCTACAATAAACCTCTAAAATTCCCTGAGCCATACACATTTTTTATATGAAATTTTTGCACCCGTAAAATTCGTGCAAGTGTGTGCGGTTTCTTATTACAGTATCAGAGAAGTGGAGCTTAATTAGAAGAAGCACTTGAGTGCTCGTAGATACATGATAAAACAAGCTAGGACCTCATCTTCAGAGGCGAATGACTCATGTGACGGCGGCCGTCGGGGCGCCTACCCTCCGAATATTGATTTACTTGGTAGCACGACCAAGGGGCGCGTGTCGGTCCTTGTCCTCTGCCAAATGTTTTTAAAGCAGGGAACTGGGCAAGTTCCGTCCAATTACAATGATTACCAGAAAAGTTCTGAATTTCATTTCTATTCTTGACAAGCTATGTTTAACTATATCGATTTTCTTGATATGCAATTCATGTGTTATATATAAACAAGAAACTTGTCTGAATTGTTAATTTAATTCGAACTACCCAGGGAAAAAAGATGGATTGAATTGTAATTATTTGAATTTGAGAATTTAAACTATTTGTTGAATTTTCAGCCTAACCGATTTTCTCCCAAAAATACGAATTTTCAACAAAATACTTAATTTTTCAATAACATAGTTAAATTTTGAACCTATTAGTTTCATTTTAAACATAAAAAAATTAATTTTATTACAAACAGACGAATTTTTAATCAAATAGATTAAATTTCTCATAATGACGAATATTCATTAAAATAATTACATTTTCCACAAAATAGTTCAATTTTTAACCTACTAGTTGACCTTTGAACCTACAAAGATGAATTTTAAAACCAAAAAGACGAATTTTTAACCAAATAGATTACTTTTCTCCCAAGACGATTTTTCAAACAAAATTGCTGAATTTTAATCCTACAAAGATGAAATTTAAACCGAAATGAGGAATTTTTAACAAAATAGATTCATTTTCTCCCACAAAAGGCGAATTTTCAACAAATAGATTACTTTTCTCCAAAAAAGACGAATTTTCAATGTAAATAATTCAATTTTCAACAAAATTATTGAATTCTGAACCTAATAGTGGAATTTTGAAGGTATAAAGAATCATTTTCTTCCAAACAGATGAATTTTCAACCAAATAGATTAATTTTATCCCAAAGAAGACGAAAATTCAACAAAATATTTGAATTTTTAACAAAATAGTTTAATTTTCAACCTACAAACATGAATTTTAAAACCAAAAAGACGAATTTTTAATCAAATAGAATACTTTTTCCCCAAGACGATTTTTCATCCAAAATTGCTGAAGTTTAAACAAATTAGTTGAATTTTGAACCTCTAGAGATGAACTTAAAGACAAAAAAAAAAGAATTTTCAACCAAATGGATTCATTTTTTTCTAAATAGTCGAATTTTCTAGAAAATAATTATAATTTCGACAAAATTGAACCTACAAAGTAGGCTTTTAAAACCAAAGAGAAGAATCATCATCAAAAAAATACAAACTTTCAAGAAAAATGAGTGAGTGTATACTATATACACGTACCGAAAAAATCTGGCTATTTGTACCGAAATTCTAATAAACGTAGTAACCGACAAAAAAGGATTCAATTTTTAACAAAATAGTTGAACTTTTAAACTATTTATTTATTTTTGAACCTACAAAGATGAAGAATTATAAAACCAAAAATTTAATATTAAACCTACAAAGAGGAATTTTGAAACAAAAAAAGAATTACTTTTTCCCAAAAAAATACCAATTTCCACCAAAAGAATTAAATTTTCATCAAAATAGTTGAATTTTTAATCTATTAGTTGAATTTTCAACATATTAGTTGATTCTTGAGTCTCCAATAATGAATTATAAAACAAAAAAAGAATTTTCATCCAAAAGGATTAGTTTTTTCCCAAAAAATATACAATTTCAACAAAATAATTAAATAATCAACAAAATAATTTAATTTGTAACCTATTCATTGAATTTTAAACCTAAAACGATACATTTAAAACCAAACATTCGAAATTTTAAACCACAAATATCAATTTTAGAACAAAAAGAAGAAAATTCCAACCAAAAGATTAATTTTCTCCAAAAAAGACGAATTTTAAACAAATTAGTTGAATTTTGAACATCTAGAGATGAATTTTAAGAAGAAAAAAAGAATTTTCAACCAAATGGATTCATTTTTTTAGAGACGAATTTTCTACAAAATAATTATAATTTCAACGAAATTGAACCTACAAAGTAGACTTTTAAACCCAAGGAGACGAATTTTCACACAAAAAAAAAACAAATTTTCAACAAAAATGATTGACTGTCTACCCGTACCGAAAAAATTTAGCTATTTGTACCGAAATTTTGGTACACGTAGCAACAGCCAAAAGAAATTCAATTTTCAACAAAATAGTTGAACTTTCAAGCTATTGGTTGATCTTTCAACTTACAAAGATGAATTATAAAAGCAAAATTGAATATTAAACCTACAAATAGGAATTTCAAAACAAAAAAAGAATTTTCATCCAAAAAGATTACTTTTTCCTCCAAAAATACCAATTTCCATCAAAATAATTAAATTTTCAACAAAATAGTTGAATTTTTAATCTATTAGTTCCATTTTCAACATATTAGTTGATTTTGAGCCTATATAAAGATGAATTTTAAAACCAAACACAGGATTGTTGAACCTGCAAAAATGAATTTTAAAACAAAACAAAAAAAGAATTTTCATCCAAAAAGATTAGTTTTTTCCACAAAAAATATCAATTTCAACAAAATAATTTAATTTGTAACCTATTCAGTGGATTTTAAACCTACAAAGATGAATTATAGAACCAAAAAGACAAGTTAAAAAAATATTTTCTCTCGAACAAGACCAATTTTCAACATGACTATTAAAATATAAACAAAATAATTAAATGTTACAGTTTTTCCAAGAGAAATTGAACTTCTGTAAAAAGATCCGTCTTTTTTTATCTACAGAGAAGCTTCATTTTATTTTACTAAAAATTAACATAAGAGTTCAGTACTTGGTGTTGTCCTTATTAATAAATTACCTTTTCCGTGGGAAAGCACAGGTATGCAGAAACGAGGGATGCGTGTGCATTTTACTCCCAAGTGCGGATAAGTACGGTCGTACGTTATGTAGTGCATTATATATATATACCTATATGGTATACTACTTACACTAGAGAAGATGCCATTCAAAAAGGTCACTCACCGCTCTTTGCCAAGGCCGTCTTGGAAGTGTCACATTTTCAAGTACGTTTTATCCACGTATATCTGGCACTTATTTCACTAAAATAACTACAGGTATCACTAAAACTATCAGTGATTTTGGTTAAAAAACCGGAGAGCATCGGCGCAGACTTAGTTTATCTCAGCGTTCAACTACTGTCTTGCGGCAGTGTAGAGTGTAGACTGAAGGAACTGGTACCAAACTATACTGAATTGTACACTATACCAAATTGTACCTTGTACACAAACGAGTTTCTTCCAGTTCCATGTTTCATTTCATTATCCATTGCTCTACTGTATTGATAGTGAGTAAGAGTTTATATCAACTTTACGTCAAAATACACAGATAGCGCTGCGTTGTTTTTCCAGCCTAAGGCGGGAAAATTTTAAATATTTACAATTCTTTAAAATTGCCAGATTATTATTTTTTATTGACAAAATATGACTCTCCACGTATGTAATAATCTGATAACGTACTTTTAAGATTTTCTTTGACAATTAGAAAATGTAAAAAATACATTTTCAAGATATTTCCCGGTGAACTGTTTATGAAGGTAGAATTAAATTCGACTATTTGAATTTGATTCGAATTTTCTATAAGCATCAATTTAACGCTTTTTTGGACATATCTGTCACATAAGTGTATTGAATTATTTTGTTTTTATATCAATACTTTATTTTTTTAATTCAAGAGTAAGAAAAATGTGACATTTATGTTCGTGATTAAATTTAGCATAAATGGTTAACTTTTGCTAGTTCTATTTATTTTCAGAGGTTTTCCATATTTTTCAAGATAAATTCCGAAAAGAAAGAAAAACAGGAAAATCTGGAATTTACAGAGTATTTAGATCAGTTCTTGCTCAAATCATCCAGTAAGATTGACTTTTGTCCCAGGATTTTTGTTCTAATATTACTATTTGATTAAATTTATAAGATTTTGGCTAATGGTAAAAAGCGGTACCGTATGATACCACGCGTTTGTTCTCTTTTAAATTAGTTAAGTCAGTTCAGTTTTGATTATTTAGTTGAACTATTAGTCATTTAAGTAATAAGTTGAATTAGTAAATGAGCTAATTAGTTTAATTTACTTAAAGTAATATAGCTGAAACATCGAGACATCCGAGACGGAAAAAAAATTTCCGCAGCTGAAGGGTTAATTCTTGGTTAAAAATTTTATTCTTAGGTTGATGATTCCAATAACAATATTTTGTCCAGTTTTAGTTTTTCTTTTCTTTACCATTTCTATTTATTTATTTGAATTCTGTTTTCTCTCTTCATTTTATTTTATATTTATTTTATATATCTATATTTATTCTAAAGAAGCTGCGAAATGGGTTAATCTTACTGAAAAATCCTTTACAGTATTCAGTTCATAGTTATGTTTTTAATCTTATTGTATTTTATTTTTTTTATTTCTTGGTTAAGATTTTGAATCTTAGAATTTGTAACTTCTGGAATTTTCGAAGATTTTTTTTATTCCTGAAAAAATCAATTTATTTTTAATCTTTTCAGATGAATAATCTTAAAAATATTAAAGTTTGAAAAGTTTTTTAAATCCGATTTAAAAATTTTTTAAACTTATTGTTGAAGATTTCTCCTTTTATTCTCTTTTTAAACATTTTTATTTTCATTTCATATCTTTTCAGATTAATCTTGAAAATATTTATTTTTGAAAAATGTGGAATCTTATAAAAAAAAAATTTTCGGGCAGGGGAAGTCAGGGAGGGGAAAGAGGAGAGGGGAAGCGTGGGTAATTTTCCTTCCTCATTTCCCAACGGACGGACGGACATCCGACCGTAACCATACGAGTTTCAGTCCAGGGCAAGAATACCCTAAAAAATGTTAAATACAAAATTAAAAGGTATATTATTATTATATTATTGAATAATTAATATTATTTTTTATTCATAACATTTTAAAACTATTTTTTAATTTAAAATCGAACTACTTAGTTGACAGATGACAGCGCAGCTTCTTCATTAAAAATTCATTTTTTAGGTTTATGATTCATTAAAGATATTTTATTATATTATTTAATAAATAACTTTATTTCTTATTTTTTAACATTTTAAACTTTTTTAAAGTTATTTTTTCTATTCGAAATTCAACTACTTAATTTAAAATTGAACTATTTTGTGGAAAATTCATTTATTCAGTTGATGATTTATTAAAATGTATTTGATTATATTATAAAATAATTAATATTATTTCTCTTTTTTTTAATTTTCACTTAAATTTTGTTTCTCCAATTCAACTACTTAGTTGAAAGTGAAAAATGGCATTGGAGATAATATTTTGTTAAAAATTATTCTTTCTCGGTGGAAAATTAAACTTTTTGGTTAAAGTCTTATTTTTTTGGCTACAAATTTATTTCTAGAACTTAAATATAAAGTATTCCATTTTTTGTTGTAAAGTCGTATTTTTTATTTGATTCAACAGTTGTTCATCGAAAATTAAAATATTTGTTGGTGGAAAGTTCAACTATTACACTTTTTGATGAGAGTTTTTTTTATCAAAGATTTATCAGTTTGGTTGAAAATGTAATTATTCGTTAAAATTTTCTCGGTTCTATTCTGTACACAAATGGTACACCCGGGCGGAAATTTAAGTCGGGGGTTGGTCATTCTACGGCCGGAGAACCCGGCTTTAAGCCGGGAGCTGGCCGGGAAGTCCGACTTTAAGTCAGGCTGTGGCCGAGGTTTCTGGTCGGAATACGACCAGCATCGTCACGCTGCGCTGGCCAGCGTTCGGCCATGGAGCATGACCGGGAGCTGGCCGGGGAGCCCGACCGTAGCCCGGATAAGATCAATTGGTGCTTCACTAGATATAAATGATTCGGGTTTCAACTGTATAAAGAGCATCTGTCACTGAATTAGGGGATCAATTTGATTATTTTTTACTGTAGAATTGGAGCATATTAATATATGAATTTCCACACGCCCAGTACACAGACAACATTAACTATTTTCACGTAGTCGTTGAGAGACAAAAAAGGTATTTAAAGAATAAATATTAAATGATTGCGAGTATTTTGACTTTAAATGTTAATAGTCCTGTTTAGAGTAAATACATATATTACATTTTTAAACATTATGTTACAAATAAAATTTTAACGCTTCGGAGTATCGAACCTACATATCTATATCTAAATCGTCATAAGGTACAGTGCAGAAAAGTTAAAGTACCAAATTTTAAGTTCTCTTTTTCTAATTATTTATTATTATGCAGCGTTATGTAAATATAAAATACACGAACTTTTAACAGAAATATGAATACAATACTTTCTAAATAAATATTTTAAATCGATTACAATTTGTCGTCGCGTGAAATTTTGTTTTTTCCCGTTGTAGACTATTTTACAACTTTTTGCATTGACAGGAAATGTAATTTTTTATGAACATTTAAAAATTTTAGCGACGAAACTCAGAAATTTAATCGTGAATGTTAAAAATTACTTATTGATAACATTTTATTAACTTTCGTGTAAGGTTTGGTTTTTAGGTATTTTATACCATTTTACAACGTTTAAGATTGATATAAAATGTAATTTTTTTCTGAAAATTTGCAATTTTTCATAAAGATGGAACTTGGAATTTTTTTCTTAAAAAAAAACAGTTCGAATTTCAAAAAAGTGTCATCAAATTTTTGTCACAAAACGCATTGTTTGTAAGTCTGAACTCATGGAACCTTAAAATTAGTGGTATCAAAAAGACATTCACCCCATATGTTTCCACGCGTGGAACAGCCATGCGGGTATACGCATCCATTTCTTAATGAAATCAGAAAAAGTAATGAAGTTATAAACAAAGTTTGACAATTTTATTATTCCCAATCAGCGCCCGGCCAGCTACCGTCTGAGCATTCGATCATAAGATTTGTCCGATCAGAGCCCAGTTAGCCCCCGACTGGGGTTTTGACATACATTTCGCCTAGTGAGTATCTGACCAGCGCACGGCTAGGCTCTTAAGAAACAAAACATAGCCCAGCCAGCCCCCGACCAGAAACCTTGTTGTACTAAGGCTAACCGGCTATTTCCACACGGGCAATTGAAACTCAATTCTAAATTATGTTTATGAGTTTAGCAATAATCCTTCCATCTTCGAGTTTTTCAAATTACCCACTATTTTTTCCAGTATAAGAACTAGAATTATCCTTTGTTTAAAAAAAAAATTACGCCTACTTTATTATTCATGAATGAATCCACTTTCTTCACTTACACCGTACTTTTAATATTTTTTTAACATTCAATAAACATCAAAAATACATTTTCAAGGTATTTCGGGATGAAATATTCATCTTTTCAGAAAACCATTCTGCTAATTGAATTTTATTCAATTTTTCCCATAATGAATTTCAAAGTTATTCATTTTGTTGAAAATTTCCTCTTTATTGGTTGAAAGTTGATGTATTTTGCTGTAAACTTGTCTTTTGAGATATAAAACTAACCTTAATTCTTAACTGAAAATTCAATTATTGGGTTAAAAGTTAAACTACACTATGTTAAAAATTCATATTTTTTTTAATTCATCTCTCTGAGTGAAAATTCAACTATTTCGTTGATTTTTTCGAATAGAAAATACATTTTTTCGACTAAAAATTGAAGTATTCTGTTTTTGGTGGAAAATTGATCGCTCTTCGTTGAAGATTCGCTTATTAAATTTGTCATTGAAAATTTATCTTTTTTTGTTGAAATTTGAACTGTTTGTTTAAACATTGATTTTATTGATTGATAATTCAATTATTTTGTTGAAATATTTTTTTAATTTTATTTTTCCACGGTTGGTTGCAAATTAATCGTTTTTATTAAAAAAACTTAAGACTTTGGTTAAAAACTCATCTCTTCAGTTGAAGATTACTCTCTTTGTAGATTTAACTATTTTGTTGGAAATTAGTTGCTTTTTGTTTGGTTTGAAAACTCATGTATTTTGATGTAAACTTGTCACTTCAGGTAGAAAACTAATCTTCTTGATTTAAAATTCAATTGCGTGGTTGAAAGTTAAACTGCTTTTTCAAAAAAATATTTTATGTTTCGAAAACTCATATCTTTGGGTGAAAATGGACCTATTTTGTTGAATTTCTTTCGGTAGAAAATTAATTTTTTAAACTAAAAATTTGCCAATTCAATTTTTTAAATGAAAATTCACCTTTTTTTAATGAAAGTCAAACTTTTTTGTTAAACATTCATTTTATTGTTTGATAATTCGACTATTTTGTTGAAAATTATTTTTTTTCATGAAATACTGCCATTCTCAATGAAAACATTTCGACTTTTTAAATTAATATCTTTAGATAGAATTTTTTAACTAAGGGGTTGATTTTTGATGTGTTTAATATACGCTAGAGACATAACACTTTTTTGCAGAACTTACCCGTTGAAAAGACGACTCTGTGAATTGCGTATCTGTCATTTGCAGATTCACAAAGTTAAAACTGAATCGGTTTGCGACTATGCGGAGCTCGCGCTAACGCTTAGGTTTAAATAGACATGGGTATCATTTCAGTTTTCTTATACAAATATATTAATTTTGGTATACAAAGTAAATAAGTTTAACAGTGTATAAATGAAGCACATCACTGACATTTTTCTGCTTATATTCCTGGATTTGATCAACTTTCAGTATATATAAGTATAATATAATATAATTATTATTACGTTTACTTTCTCGAAACCTTGCAAGCTTCAAAATTAGACAATATGTATTTTTAAATAAAGCTGCTTCATGAACGTATGGAGACAAGTTTGGGAAGGCTGTATAAATGAGGTATTAGTTGTCCTGTAAATGTAATAATAGTATGTCAGTTGCAGAGAATTTCATGTAATTTTATTACGTGCTGCAGAACGGCCTGCTTTTCTTTATTTGATACCTAAAAGTCGAAATGTCAAAGCAGATTAAAATGCAACTAATACCAGATTGTATGGAGAAGTTGAAATTTTGCCACGTCTGAAAATTGCATTCATACGAACTTTTTGTATGCTTTGGGGATCACACTATTTTTAATGGAACATACAGTCCTTCTTGCAGCGATGGCGACATACCCAATTGGATGCAACCTCGTGGAATGTCTTTTGCACACCGTTTTTTCGGTTTTATACGAACCAAAGAGAACTGACCATCTGAAACCAATGTTCTCAGCAAGGAAGATAAACTACCTAATCCTCCTACTTTAATTCCAAATTATGCTGAACTACGTTTCGGAAACGAATGGTATCGAGTTAGAAGTTTCGATAAGTACATTCCCCAGTTTGATCATGACGTAAGAATCCTAATTACCCATTCAATAACACCTTTTCCGTCCTTGTACCAAGAGATTGTATTTATTTTGGACGATTAGAAAGAATTGTTTATTTTGCGTTGCCACTTGGCCCTGGGACACGCGCTTGGACACACGAGGCACATCACAAACGTGTATTTCAACGATGTGAATAAATAAACGGATCATTCAACAATATTAAAGCCCTTTTTTCTTGAAGACTATCTACAAAGTATGGTTAAGTAAAGCAAAGCTGAGTAATAGCTGGAAAATCCCTTTTTTCATGCAACTCTTCGAAAAAGGGTTTCCTCGGTGGTGGTTGCTGCTTTTAGGATGTTCCTTTTATGGTTTGTTAGAGTTAAGCAATAGCTCGTTGATAATGTCTTGTTATTTTTAAATTTGCAAAATAAAAAATGTATGCAACTTTTTACGACCATATGGAAAAAGATTGATTGAGGTCTCAAGCATGAAATTGTTCAGTTTTGAAATTCTTCAAGAATTATTCAAATTTTAGATGAACTTATTCTGTTTTTGGTACTTCACAATACTAAATTGCTTTAAAACTGTTAAAATATTGAATAATTTTTGTAAACAGTGCCAATTTTAAACCCCATAGACTAGAACGTGTTCCAATTAGATAGAGCTTCTAACTAATGATAACATGTAAATTATTATTTTGATCTTAAAATTGATAGATTTCAAATATTTCAATGTTTTGTTTTAAATTATTCTAAATCTGATGAGCTCTGTTTCAGGTGTGCTGTTGTGTTTTATCGAATTTCGGGGTTTTTCTGTGCAGTCATTTTTGACATGAACAAAGCAAGGACTAATAATAGATTAGGTGTTTGAATAATTATTAAGAAATCATGGAGAAGTTGATAAACTTAAGTAGCTCGTAACCCTGCATTTCCAATCCAAAAAGGCGAATTCAACAGAAAACATTAAAATTTTCAAACAAAATATTGATTTTCTATGAAAAGATACATATATAATCAACTATTTGAACCCCTTGAAATCTTGAAAATGCCTTGAGGCATATTTTGAAGATCTTTAAAAAGTTTCAACGGATTTGAAAAGATTTTAAAGGATTTAAAATATCTAATGCAGTTTTAATTTTTTAATTTAAAAAGATTACAAAAGATTGATGATATTTTAGGGGGTTTCTAAAGATTTCAAAGTATTTTATAATATTTTAGTGGATTTAAAAAAATGTATACATAAGCACAATTAAGGGATTTCAAAGAATTGGAGATTTTTTATACTAGTTATTTACAATGATTCTAAGGACTTTTTAATTGATTTCAGTAATTTAATGGGATTTAAAAGGATTTGAAAAATTTTATGGAATTTTCAAAAATTCCAAAGAATCTCGAAATGCTTCAAAATGTTTCAAGGTATTTTAAAATAATCCAAAGGATTTGAAATATTTTGGACTTTATTTTAAATTTCAATTAATTTTTCATATTTTTTAATAACTTGAAGGGATTCCAGAGGATTTTAAAGATAGGAGGGTATTTTTAAACATTGCAAGGAATTTTCAAAAACTCTAAAAAATTTCAGGGGATTTCAAAAGGGCTAAAGAATAAAAGTAAATACATGGCACTAAACTTTATTTTTTTGGTAACATAGAACATTATTCTTTATTTTCTACAAGCAATTCAATTCAATTATAAAATCCATAAAAAATGAGTGATTATTGTATTATTTAATTAAATGGCTGTTTCAAAATCAAAAATAATATCCGAATGCACTTGTTATCAAAAATCGGGAAGACTGAAAAATCCCGAAAAATAACATTCTCGACACTGTAAAATTCCCGAATTGGAAAATCCCCGAATAATAAAATTCCCGCATAATGAAATTCCCGATGAATAACAATTTATAATAATTTATAATATTCCCGAACTGGAAAATTCCCGAACAAACAATATAAACAATTTAAAAAAATGGTTTTTTTAATCAATATTATTTGTTTATTAAAAATACCATAATAATAATAATCAAATATTTTTATCAAATAAAATGATATTTTATGCTTAAATTTTCTAAAGTTATCGTTTGAATTTAAAATAACTATATAATTGGAAACAATTTTCATTCAAAAATATATTTTTCGAGTATTTTCTAAATCGGAAGTTTTACAATTCGGGTTTTTTTATTATTTGGGAATTTACCAGTACGGGAATTTTATTATTCGGTATTTTTCAGATTCAGTAACATCATAATCTTTTCGAGAATTTATTATATAATATAATATAATATAATATAATATTAATAATTAATAAAAAAATATCAATAATTATTACTTGGTCCTCGGCGTGCAGTCATCTTGCCAACTGACGTCACAGCGTGAAATACCTAATGTTTTGAATCACGTGCTTCGATATTTATTTGTTTAAATTGTGTTTTTGACAGTTTTTTTATTATTCTTATAATAAATCAGCATTAATTGTGTAATTATCAATTAAAGGAAGTCATACTATACATAAGTTATACATTAGGACTAGAGTTTAGGATGCAATTGATATAACGGCTGTCATGGTCATCATTTCAATGATTTAAGAGGATATTTACCATAGAAATTAAGAAGTATATAAAAGAATTTTTTCAGGAAATTTAGCATTTTTTTACAATTTTATATACTTTTTGGCAAAGCAGCAATAATTCCTCATCATACTGAAATCTTTTTTTTTCATTCCAGCGAAATGTATTGATATACATAAACAATGAAGAAACATACTTCGGTTAAAAAGGAATATACGAATTGTGCTAAACCGATTGTTTGTCCCTGTCCAAATGATCGTAAGTTCTCAGTTTTAACCAAAAATGTTTATCATTGCAGAGAAATAGATTTAGACTACACTCTGTCGAAATTGCAAGAACTTATAAATGATTCTTTCGCCTGCAATGACGGCGATAGAATCTGCAATCTTCTGTACGACTTTCTTCATGAGACTGCAGATAGAGGATTCGTATCCTTTAAAACTTATGATTTCAGTATATTATAAAAATCAGTATTTGATAATCAGTGCCGGTTTACTCATCAAACAACGAAATTTAGAATAATCTGCAGAAGTCAATTATTGACGAATTTTTGATTAAATTTGTTTAAACTATTTATTTAATTGTAAGGTTATTTAAATATAATTATCCTAAGAAGCTTGAGAAAATTAATTTTCAACCAGTTGTATTTTTTACTATAAAAAATGAATTGTTGTACGAACTAATAAAATAGCAGTACCATATACTGCTAACTAAATAGTTTGCTCAACTAACCATTTTTCCAATGAAGTTTTTTTTCGAAATAAAAACTTATTAAAAATTTTCCCAGGATTCTTAACAAAAAATTTTATTCTCTTGAAACCTTTCAAAATTCTTCAAAATCTTTTTTTAAATCTTTCAAGTTTTAAATTATTTTCCATTTTTTTTTAAATATCTACAACTTCTAAACACCTTTCAAAATAACTCAAAGTTTTCCTAAAATTTGTTTAAATCCCGCAAAATTAAAAAGAAGCTTACTTAACATTTCAAAGTTTCTTTTTCGATAGCTACCTTAAAACTTAAAATTAATCTTCAAAATAAAATTTAATTCATTAAAAATATTCTCAGAAATTGTATTATGATTATCACTCAATTATGGGTAACCGATACCGAAATATTTTTTTTCACTATAAAATAAGATGTTATCAAATTTTTACCGGATTTAATTTTTCTTACCTCTTTAAAAGTGTGAGAAAATTTATAAATTGTGGTGAGGGAGCAAAATTTTAAGGAGATAATTATTTACCAATATTAAAAAATCATTTACAATTCAAATTTTCTCTTTCATCAATAATGTTTAGAAACATTATTATATAAACAAGTGATTTCAGTTGACTTTTATTGCCAATATTGTTATCACGCTGCATCACTAATTCACGCAAAATTAAGAGAGAAAATTATTTCTTTTTGCCTTTAACCGTGCATAGAAGAAATTTTTTTATATAAAATTTACTTATAAAATAAACAAGTAATATCAAATAAAACTTTTTCTTAAATCTGCACTGATTCCATTATACTAATTCCTTAACCATTATTACAAATCAAAATTTCTTACGAGGCCTGTCTGGAAAGCATTCCACCTTGTGACTAGCTGACGCAGTTGCCTAAACGCCTGTCCATGTACGCGTCACATTTCAGGATGACGGTACGCACCAAACAAAGAGTTTGCATTAAATTCTGAAAAAAATTTTGGCCGTTTATGTTCGGGAACCATAGTTATGATTCGGAAAGTCTACGATGATGAGGCTATAAGTGATATTCAAATTAAGGAATATTTTAGGCGATTTGAAAGATGTCTTATTTTAGTGGAAAGTGACCCTCGCTCTAGTAGACCCGCAGTGACCATAATACCTCAAAATTCGGAACAAGTGTCAGTGTTAATGATCCCGAAAACAATGGTTTAGGAAATTTGAAGTCGCGAAACGGCCTGATTTGTGAAAAATTGTGACTATAAGGTATATCACCACGACAACGCGCCTACTCATTCTTAGGAGCTTCTTCAGCAATTTCTGCTGAAACCGTCTCCATTGATCAGAATTAACTCTTACACCTGGTACACCATAAGGTCGGATAATTTACGGACAGACCTCTTATATCACTTTTCATAGAAATATTTCACTTTCCTGAACATACTATGCAGTATATAAAACATCTAGCAGCAGTTATGGATATTCTGGAATTTTTATCTTTGAAAGCTAAAAGTGTAAAACAATATCAAATTCATTTAGACAGAATGCTTGAATTATGCAACCAGCCTCTTGTACTAGAAAAAACGTCTGAAATTCTTTCATGCGCTGATGTTATTGAACAATATTTCACCGTCTTAGGTTACCTTCTAGCAATTTTGCCTTCGACAGCAGAAGTTTTACAAGTTTATAGAGCAGTTGGTTGTTTGTTAATTCAATCAAAACATGTTGAAGGTTCAACAATACCTCTTGAAATTTGTCATCGGGCTATGGAAAGATCTCAACTGCCAATCATTTTAGCTAAATTAGTCCAGGTGTCATCTTTCGATATATATGAAAGAGTTTTGCATCTTATTTTCATTCTTGTTTCCGTATCGTCCATATGTTGTGAGTTCTACTTGAGAAATATTTAGAATATTGAATTTAATGTTATTATTCAATTACCAAATGAATTACTAATTTAATTACTCAAGGTATAACATTCTTACAAGCCGGAATTCTTGATCATCTTCTAGTCAGAATTGATCCATCTTATGGGCCTCAGTTTGAATCTGTCCCACCAGACGAAAATACAAATTTGCATCTCGATAAAGAGGATTATTATGACGTTATCATTTTGACGACAAATATAATGTGGGGTCTGGTAAAAGCTGCTCTACCCCTTGGGAAACAGAAAGAATTAGACAAGTTACCTCCACCTAGTCGAAGTGCAATGTGGTATTTTTCTACTTGTTACTTACCACTGAAAAAACGATATTCTAATTTCAAGAATTTCTCACTAAGTTGAAGAATATCTGCAACTTAAATATGCGCCAAGAATATATTCATAATGTAAGAAGGAGGCTTCCTTACCTTAAGAATAATTATTCTTGTCTATATGATAAAAATGTATAGTCAATCATAGACTATAAAGGTTATGTCTCGGTGTAATTGCGCGACATAAATACATAGTTAATAAGTGTACATAGTACTTTGAGAAATCTTGAACTGAAAAGTAAATAAATTATGAACATCAAAACCAGAAGTATACTGTTCAATTGAGTGAGTCGAAAAATGTATAGGATACAAACTATTTTTTTCAATTGAAAATTATATTGTACTAAGCAAATTTTGACAGATTTTGAGGAAAGATATTTAATTATTTGTATGTTGTACTTACCACTTTTACTTAACACAAAACACTCAATGCCAAATATTACAAAAAATTAATGAATTGATTTAGAAGAACTGTCATGGAACATTAAAAGAAACTATTGAACAGAGCAAGGCGTAGTTTCCTTAGCGCATTTCTTCTTCCCCACTGATATGCTCATTTTAAGAATATTTTCTACCTTTGGTTAGAAGATACTCTTAAAGTAAGAATTTCGCTTACATCATTAAGAATATTACTAAAAGTATGCCTGTTACAATATAAAACTCTTAATATTAGAATATAGTTTTTTCGGTGATGTTATCTCTTAGGGGCCTTCCATAAAATACGTTACCAATTTTGGGCTGTTTTCCTATTATTATTGCTATTTATTTTCACTTTAAATTTCTAAGCTGTCAATTCGAAATATATTTTATTTTCTACAAAACAAGATTAATTTCTAACTAAACAGTAGCATTAACGACTAAAGATTTGGACTCTTCAGCACTTTTCTAATATAAAAGATGAATTTTTAATCCGAAATATATAATTAAGAAAGTAGTTGATTTTTCCAGAAACCAATGAATTGTTTAACAAAATAGTCGAAATTTTTACCAATAGTTGAATTTTCCACCTACAAAGATGAATTTTTAACAACAAATGTTGAATTCGATGAATTAAAAAATATAAAAATTTCAGACATTTAAATTAGATTATAACCAAACTTAAAATCCTATTTAACATCCATTAATCAAGTTAATGTGCAGAATCCCTGAAAACAAAATCAAGAATACAACGACCAAATTTGGACAACAATCGTAAAATGTCCTTATTATAATTTGAAAAAAAGAAAAAAATTTTCATAAAAAAGAAAGAAAAAAAATTCTTTTTTTGTCAAAAAATAAAAACGAATGAATACAAATAAAAAGGGAACCAACCAAATCCCGTTCCTTCGCTTTTTTATTTATTTATTATTATTATCAAATCACAATAAAAAAAAACATTTGTTGAGGAAAATTTTGATCTTTTTTCAAATTACAATAGGAACATTTTATGGTAGTTGTCCAAATTTGAGCGATGGATTGTTGATTTTGTTTTCAGGAAGTGTCCACACTTAAAATATATATGAATTTTCCACCAAATAGTTGAATTTTCAATTTCTAGAGGTTACATTTTTAAACAAAAATAAAGTACTTAGGTTTTCAGATCAAAAAATGCATTTTTAATGAAACTTCTTTTTCAACCAAGGAGGTGTACCGTTAGAAAAATGAGTTTTTAAGGATGTAATTCAACTTTCATCCAACTAGTTGCATTTTGAACCAAAAAAGATTAATTTTTAACTAAGTGAATGAACTTTCTATCAAAATATTTGATTTTTTGCTATTAATAGGAATTTAAAAAAAAGTTAATTTTCAACAAAGTGATGAATCTTCAACAATCTTCAACAAAAAAAAATCGGTTCAATTTGTACAACTTTAAACCAAGTAGTTGACTCATCAACCAAATAGGATGAATACTTTAAATAAATAAACTAAATCCTCTCAATTTTTAGGCATTGAGTTGAATTTCGAACTAAAAAACATACATTTTTAACAAAAAATGGAATAATTAAATATGAAGTAAAAAAATCATTTTCAGCCACAAATGAAACGGATTTTCAACAAAATAGTTAAATTTGCGTTCAAAGGCATTAAACATTAACAAAAACAAAAATAAATGTTAAGAAATTAGTCCAACTTTTAACCAAATAGTTGAATTTTTTACCAGAAATGTGAATATTTATCAAAATACTTTCATTTACCAACCGAAATGAATTTCAAACTAATACAGTGAAACTCTGAGACTGGGCCGGTTTTGAGCCTGGAGTAGTAGTAAATTTTTTTGGCCAATTTATTACTTAATGTAATATACATGTGCACGCCCACTTATTTTAAAGAAATAAAGTAACGTAAAAAATGTTAACCTTTAACTACACAATGAAGTCTGTAACACAGTGCGAAGTCTGAAATATGAAAGTGATTTAAAAACTTGTTAAGTTATTATTAAACTGTATCGTTGTAGAGCAATATTTCGCAAAATTCGAAAACTTTATTAATCACCTTCCCCTGTTACCAACCGTAGTTTTTGGCGCTACGTCCTCCCCCTCAAATTGGTAACGCAGTTTATGGACTTTCTGAAGAAAAGTTGAATTAAAATTGAATAATGATACCTACAAAATTTAAATAACAGGAGTTTACGATGTGCTTTTAGAAGAGAGATATTTCGCAGCCAACGGAGTAGCAAAAGTTTGATGATGCGAAATGACCTCGCAGCTTTGATTTTAGCTGGAATCGTTGCTCTTCCTTCCTGGAAACTTATTAGATCTGGTTTGACTGATGACATTGCTGTACTTGTGGTTGCGACCGAAATTGGTTCAGAAGATACCTGGTTATCAAATGTAAAGTTTGGTACTTCAAACGAAAACTTGCTGTTCAAAAAGATACTACTTCTAATAGTTGCTCATCTCGCGCAGTCCGAAGCTGCAGTACAAGTAAATATACTGGTAGCAATTACTAGGCAGTCTGATAAGTACCTGAAAATTCGAAGAGATGGCATTAGTATTCACTAATGTGAACCATTTTCGTCGAACTTGATCCTTCAAATGACGCCTGTCCAAACTTCAGCCGTTTATATTTACGCATTTACAAGTTACAGCACTGAGAAGCGACTAACCTCCGAGTTTTTTTTAATATGGAAAAATCTGAGTTTCGAGTTTTGATCAAACACTA
>NC_046663.1:46896062-46906276 GCF_010883055.1 Belonocnema kinseyi
GGACTCGCTGTATCGACCTAAAAGGAGAGTATGTTGAAAAATAAAACCGACTTTGGACAAAAAAACGTCTCCGTGTTTCATTTTTCAGGGACTTATCAGACTACCTAGTATATAATAAAGCAAAGCTTTGAAAACACTGTTTTCCTAAGAACTTATCTTTCGTTTAGATAATGATCAGCAGGCTCGTAATGCCAGCAGTTCTACAGCTCATCAATCCTGAAATTCAAGACTTTACTGTACCCTGGAGTACTTCACAGTTCTGGTATTTAGCCCAATATGCAATGAGTACATTAACCATTCTTGTACCAAAAATGCCCGCTGAATTTCTAAAGAAAAACGGGTCACTGAGGTATATATTTTTGATTCAAAATACCTCGAGAAAAATAATATTCTTTAACAAATCCTTCCGCAGATTGATAATGATGCTTGAGTGGGGTATGACAGATGAATTTGATTCTACCATAATTATGAATTTGGTGAAGACTATTTGCTCTATCATTACAATAAAGTGTAAAATGATATTGGACGCTTTTTGCGAGCATGGAGTAGTTGTCTCTCTAACAAGTAAAGATTATTTTAATTCTTTGAAATTTAAGTATATTATGAAATTAATTTCAATAATGTATACAGCACAAACCGTACATTTTGGTTCTGGCTTAATTCCCATAGTTCTCTTTGAATAACCGAAGTCTGTTGGGACTGTTGTTATAACTGGACATACCACCTCATGATAAACTAATTTATCATACTAGACATGATTTTAAATTCACGAAAAACATTTCTCACATCAAGTTGGTGGTTCGTTGTATACTTTTAAAACAAACAATGTGAACAATAACGCAGCTTCGGATTGGATTGGCACTTTGGTTGACGAAAGAAATGGTCCGAAAAAAGTTTCCTGCGATAAATGGAGACTGGGTGTTTGGAATGCTAGAGGTGTGAATGCTTTTAAGGAGAAGGAATTGCGGGATACAAAAGAAAGTTAGATAATGTATGTAAACCTGAAACGAAGATGTGATGTTAAAAATATATAGAAAAGGGACTCGAACTATGATCAAGAGTAGATTAGGAATCACATGGTAGTGCATCTTCCAGATTGTAGCGGGTTAAAATGAAAGTGGAAATCAGAAGACTTGTGACACTGGGGAAAGAATCATTCTGCTCGGATTTTTGAGCAGCTGGATTAGTTCACAACGTGCAGGTATTGCCAGGGTACTTGGTCATTTCGGAGATCCAAAAATCAATGAAAATGGGGACAAATTGATTAGCTTATGCTGAAAAAAACACGTGTTTAATGCAAATATTGGTCCAGACATAAAATCATCCACATGTATATTTGGCACAGTTGTGAAAGTAGAGTATAATTGAGCGCACGGATTGCACAATGACCTTAATGTTCGGGCTCAGGCTACCTAGTAGGCAAGAGAGAGGGTAACGCGTTGCTACGGACCGAGTTGATTGGACATGACGGCAGTTTCAAAATTATTTGACCAATTAACTCGATTCGTAGCCCAGCGTTACCCCCTCTCTTGCCTACTAGGCTGGCTGAATCCACGCGCTAAGGCCGTTGTGCAATCGGCTCACTCAATTGACTTTGCTGTAGCGACACATCACCTCATGATGAACTGACTTTTCACATCACACATTATATTATTTTCACGAATCCTAGAGGCTTAAATGCACTTAAGGCAATGGAATTGCGGGATACAAACGGAATTTACACATTGTATGTGAACCTGAAACAAAGATGTGATGTTAAAAAGAATAGAAAAGGGACTCGAACTATGGTCAGGAGTAGATTATGAGTTACATGGTAGAGTATCTCTCAGATTGTTGTTGGTTAGAATGAAGGTAGGAATCAGAAGACTTGTGATACTGGGAAAAGATCCATTCTACTCGAATATGTGAGTAGCTGCACAGTGGTCTAGAATAGGAATTTACTGTTCATAATCGCCCACAGGTCGTATTTCTTAACCCATTTAAAAGTTTTTTTTAGAAATGCTCAGCAATTAATTTTTAAGAGAATTGTGGTTTGCTTTTTTCAAATTTTTTTTACAGAGCAACAATATATAAACAAATATAGTGACAAAATTGACCATTTTAGCTTTGTGAATTTTTATCTCAAGAAAAAATAGAGATAGAAACTCACTATCAGCCGGAATTATTGCACATGCATTCATAGAACATAATGAATTTTAATAATATTTAACTTAATTATTATAAACAATTTCTATAAAGAAATTCTTTATAAACGAGTTTTTCTCATAGCTGAATTGATTTTTCTAAACAAAAGTGATTCACAATTGTCTTTAAAGCCATTTATATACTTTAAGCTTTATCAAACATAAACAATATAGATTGTTTATAACAATTTAGTTGAACAAGTCTCCTAATCGGCCGTTTCTTCGTAGAAAAAAATGTTTTTTTCTTCAATGATTATTAAAGTGACATTTATTGCAGTGACTAACCAACGAAATTAAATAAAGAATAATTTATGTGATTGTTATAAACCATTTTTTTAACAAAACTATGATTTATTTTTTTAACATTCTGTACTTGCGTTTTTAGAAGTCACCTATCTTTCATTTGTTGTATGCAACTTCCTGAAAAATAAATGAGGAACAAGTGAAAATAAGGTGCAATAACGCTGTGCTTGCGTATTCACAAGTCACTTATCTTTCATTTGTTTTGTACGTAACTTCATGAAAAACAAATGAAGAACAAGTGACCCTCAACTAAAAAGTACAGTTCCAGGTTCACCGCTAGGCGGGTATCTCTCGCACACGCTCTCGCAAGAGAAATCATAATTTTCGTTTATATAACTGAGAGAGGCTGCGTTGAAATTATCTTTATATGATTTGCTTTTGGCGTCATTTTTAAATATCTTCTGCAGGTTTGGACATTGCAATTGTTTGTATTATTATTTCTAATAAAAAATGGATACTCTCAAGGTAGGTAAGAAGGTCCTTTGTGATTTTCTTATTGCCAATGAGAGTACTGACGTGCAAGGTTTGTTAAGTTTCATGCAAACTGAGTACAATCTTGATCCTGGGCATCTAGAAATAGTAACTAATCATTTGAATTTGTATTTTTACCTATATTTCAGAAAAAATGGAAAGAATGTTTATGTATAAAAAGTCAGTTTGAAAAGAGGTTCGAAAAGTGGCTAGAAACTGACTTCGTTGTTACCTTTTCTTTTTTACTTTTTCGAAAAGTGGCTAAAAACTGACTTCGTTGTTACTTTTTCTGGGATAAAATCAAAAGGAGGAAGAAAAAGTTCTGATACAAAATTCGAAGATGCTTCTGCTGCGACAAAGAGACGAAAATTAATGTCCAGTGAAGAGAGTTTTACGGCTGCTGAGATACAGGATGCATTTCTGCGAAGTTTACGAAAGAGTGGAAGAAAAAAATTGCAAATGCTAAAGTCGTTCTTTTGAATTCTAACGATAATGAAAATTTAAACATTTCAGGTAAATCTGACTTTGAATTATATGTGCCATACTCTTCAGAAGAAGCTTTAGCTTTACTGCAACAGGTCAGACTATCAAAGTATCAATATAATACTATTCACTTACAGGCCAAAGAAAGAAAGGCTGACATTTATCCTTTATATGTGAATGTATTAGAGTTTAAAAAAAATTGTTATCCTTCAATTATTGGAATATCGGAAGAAGGAGCCATGGTTGAGATTCAGTCTCTTATTGATCACACTATTCAACGTCTTTTTAAAGATCCGAATTTATGCCTTCCAATTTCAGAGAATAGATTAAAGATCACTTATTTGGACTTTGAAATTAAATATGGCATCAAAGGACTGTCAACTGATGCAAAATACAATCAGAAGTTTAATAACAACGATTTGACCAATGATTCTTTTTTCACAGCATCAAAGTGCCAATATGGTTGAGGGTAAAGCACACGGGAGAAACAATTTGGATTAATCCTCATAGTCCCTCGCCAAAACGTTGTATACCTATCATGATTAATTATGTAAAGAAAACAAAGGACTTCACGAAATCGGAAATCAAAAATATTAAGACACAATTTCAGAAGCTTAGACCCACAACAATTACTACGACTAATGGTGTGTATATAGTGACAACAGAAATGAAGCTAACTATGTTGGATGGAAAAGTTTGTACAGCTCTCACTGATACTCCATCATCTTCTGCTTGCTACATTTGCAAAGCGACCCCATCACAAATGAATGATCTAGAGCGTGTAAAGCAGAAGAAAGAAATTGTATCCAGCTTAGAATTTGGTCTTTCTACTTTGCATGTCTGGATTAGGTTGATGGAGTGTATACTACATATTGCTTATCGATTACAAATCTGCAAATGGAGCATATGCAAGAAATAGGATAAAGAAACGATGAAAGAAGCTAAGAAAAGAATTTGCAACGAATTTCAAAAGAAAATGGGATTAATAATTGATCAACCAAGTCAAGGATCTGGCAACTCTAATTGTGGTAATACGGCTCTTAGGTTTTTCTCGAATGTTGATCAAGTGTCAGAAATAACTGGAGTAAATAAAGAACTCATTAAAATGTTTAGAAACATACTACAAATGTTAGTTAGTAGCAGAAAAATTCCTCCTCTCTTTTTCAACGAGTATGCTTTTAGGACAGCAAAACTGTATGTGAGCTTATATCCATGGTACTACATGCCTTCTTCAGTTCATAAAATAGTACTACATGAGGAAAAAGTTATGGAGAATTTCATGCTGCCAAATAGCATGTATTCCGAAGGAGCTTCTGAAGCCAGGAACAAGGATATCAAGAACATTCGACAGTTCAACACACGAAAAATCTCTCGATTGCATACTATGCACGACCTAATTCACAAACTCCTTGAGTCCTCAGATCTTTTCATTGCATCCTTGAAGCCTGAATGGGAAAAAGTTGAAGTTGAACTTGATCAAGGACTCGATGAACTAATAGAACAATTCGAATCTAAAAATGATTCGAGTTCTGAATCGTAATTTATTTATTTTAAGTTTTTTATAATAATCTCATTATTATAAGTATCAATTTTTTCATTGATTCAATAACACAAATAAGATTATCACAAAAATGATTGAACAAAAAATAACTTTTTTTCCACGACCAACCGCAGATTGTCACGCATTGTTTTAAAATTGTTATTAACAATTACGCAAATTACTATTTAATGTCCCATATCCAATTTTGGAATCACTGTTAGTTTATTGTCGGATAATTTCAGTGGAAAACCGTCCTTTTTGCATGTAAAAAAAATAAATCTTTTTTTTTTTAATTGTTTATAACAATCATATAAATTACTCTTTATTTAATTTCGTTGGTTAGTCATCGCAATAAATGTCACTCTAATAATTATTGAAGAAAAAAACATTTTTTCTGTGATGAAACGGCCGATTAGGAGACTTGTTTAACTAAATTGTTATAAACAATCTATAGTGTTTATTTTTGATAAAGCTTAAAGTATATAAATGCCTTTAAAGACAATTTTGAATCACTTTTGTTCAAAAAAATCAATTCAGCTATGAGAAAAACACGTTTATAAAGAATTTGTTTATAGAAATGTTTATAAAAACAATAGTTGTTAACTCATGCTAATTTTTTTGTTACAAATTATGACTCTTATGAAAAATATTAGCAACTAGCGTGAAATAAACGATTTTTTCTATGATAAAAAAACACTAAGAAGAATTTGTATATAAAAATTGTTTATAATAATTAAGTTCAATATTATTAAAATTAATTATGTTTTATGAATGCATGTGCAATAATTCCGGCTGATAGTGAGTTTCGATCTGTATTTTTTCTTGAGATAAAGATTCACAAAGCTAAAATGGTCAATTTTGTCACTATATTTGTTTATATATTGTTGCTCTGTAAAAAAAAATTTGAAAAAAGCAAACCACAATTCTCTTAAAAATTAATTTCTGAGCATTAAAAAAAAAACTTTTGAATCGGTTAAGAAATACGACCTTTGGGCGATTATGAACAGTAAATTCCTATTCCAGCCCACTGTCAGCTGGGTTGGTGTACAAAGTGCAGGTACTGACAGGGTGCTAGGTCATTACGGAGATCCAAAAATCAATGATAACGGGGACAAACTGAATAGCTTATGCTTAAAAAAAGACTTGTTTAATGCACATACTTGGTTCAGGCATAACATTATCCACATGTGTATTTGGCGCAGTGGTGAAAACCAAGTATGATGAAATATTTAAATTTTCGATCAAAAAATTGAATTTGCAAACAAATAATATAATTTCGCAACCAATACTTTTCTACCGAAAACCAAAAATTCATCATTTTAAAACCAGAAAAAAACGAATTTTTAACTAAATAGATAAATTGTCTTTTAACCAAAAAACAATCGAATTTTCAACAAAACAGATAAATTATCAACGCAAGAAAATGAATTTTTAATCAAAATAGATAAATTTTCGAAGAAGAATAATTTTCTTCTAAAAAAGGTGAAATTTCAATAACAACAATAAAATTTCATCAGAAATTTTAAGTTAGTGTCTTTAAAACTGAATATTAAAACATAAATAATAAAATAAATATTTAACCAAAAATAGAATTGTTACATTTTCAGATAAAAAATTTAATTTTCGACAAAATATTTTAATTTTCGACGAAAGAAAGGAATTTTCAACCTAAAAATATAAATTCTTAACCAAAAATGACACAGTCAAATAAAAAAATTTTTAAATCTTTTTTGAACAACAAAAAGATAATCGAAATTACTATGAAATAGTTCAATTAAAAAAAAATGAATTGATTGCACTAAGAACAACAATAATATTGTATCAAAAAGATATACATTTTTAACCTTATAGTTGAATTTTCAATTAAAAAACATACATTTTTAATAAAAAATGGAATTCTTACATTTTCAGCAAATAAAAAAACTAATAAAAAAGAAATTTTAACCCAATATTTACATTTTATCCAAAAAAATTAATTTTCAAACAAAACGAAGAATTTTCAAACACATAATTTTGTACTGAAAAGGCGAAATTTCAACTAAATAAATTCGATTTCAACTAAAACAATGTATTTTCGAGCATGGAAAGATATTTTCCAATAATTAGTTTTCTAAAAGCCAAAATTTCAAAAAAATGAATTTGCAACACAAAAAAACGAATTTTCCATATAATAGATGAATTTTTACCCATGAATACTATAGTATCATTTTCAGTTAAAAAAATAATTTAAAGAAAAACGAATTTCCAAATAATACATTAATTTTCAAACAGATAGTTGAATTTGTCAACTAAAGAAGATAATTTTTTAACCAGAAATCGTATAGCTTAATTTTTATCTCAAACAGAACGTATTTCAAGAAAATAGTTGGACGTTTTAACAAACCATTGAAGTGGCGAGGGCCGAAAAATCTCACGTTCTGGTGACACTAAATCAGCGTCATGTGTTTATATGAAGCGCAATATGGAAACATCCAAAAAAATCATCCAAAAAATAAAATTATCTTATTGACTCATTGCTCATCTATTGTGTCACAGAGTGTCAACAATACATGATTTTGCAATATTTCCTCACGAAACTCTTGGCGCGCGCTTTTTTATTCAGAAGGCAAGTAAGAGGAATTTATATGCATTTTGCATACTGTTTTTGGGTTAAAACAAAATTTCTTAACTGAAAATTTAACTGTAACATTTTTGATAAAAAAAGATATTTCGTGTTTTAAACGTGTAAAAAACTAAGGTTATGAGAGATTCTGAAAAATTCGAAGTACACGGGAGTCAAAATGGAGAATTTACAAAAACCAGGTTGCAGAAAGAATGAATGGAGATGTTTGGTAGAATGATCAAAACTGCGTGGCTGTTAACGAGAAGAGCCCAGTGGGCACAAAACCATAAACATCCTAAGAACGTCCCCAGTGGGCAAAAAATTAAGGAAGTCCCAGAGCCGTCTTTTATAACGTGTGTTTTGGTCAACCTAGGAATGCTCTTAAAAGGTCTAATGTCAGTACAAAAGATGTCCCGAGACCGTCCATGTCCTTAAGACGTCTTTAGGTCATCTTTAGGATATTGGACGTCTTAGAGACGTTGATTGGCCTAACATAGGACGTCTTAGGAACGTCCCAAGGACATTCTTGGGATTTTCATAGTTGTGTGCCCACTGGGTGCTTGGGACGTTCCTAGGACGCCCAATGTTAATCCAATCAATGTCTCTAAAACGTCTATTGTCCTAAAGAAGTTTCAAAGACACAGGACGCTCTCGGGAAATCTTTCGTACTGTCATTAGACGTCTTAAGAGCATCCCTAAGATGTCCGAAAGACATGTTCCAAAAGACGTCTTAGGCATATCTCGAACACGTCTTTGGGAAATCCTTAATTTTTTGGCCCGCCTGGGAGCGTATTTCCAAAAGTTTAATATCTCAGGTCTGATCAATGGCGAGAGAATTAGACTAGAAAATGATAATAGGGTTAAGAACAGAAATGTAAAGAGACTAGTTAAGACTAGGAAAGAAAGTAGCAGTAGGGTTAGTCGGAATCAAAAATTTTTATGATGAAATGGTATGGGATGTCGACAAAGTTAAAGGCCATATGAAAGAATTTTTCAGAATATTGTATGGAAGTGAAGCTAGGGAAATGACAGCGACCCGTATCAGGACGATATCGAGGAAGGAGTATGCTTTTTAAATAAGCAATGAGTGAATTTTTGAATTATCTAAGAATTTTTCCTTCTACACATCGGTTACTTATATAAATTTACCATAAAGATTCCTTGATCCCTATAAGTATAACGAAGCTTGAACCAAACGAGGTACGATTGCCCCGAAAGGGATCTTTCTTAATGGTATAATAATAATAAAAAATATCTTCTTTAGAGCTTGTGAACCATATTTTAAACTTTGAAAGTCTCACTATGCAACATCAGAGAATCTTAACTCTTCTTATGATAAGCATTCAAGACGTGATGAATAATAAAATGTACCTACGAGAAATGTATGGTGATCAAAGTATAAAGCTTGTTTTGCGTTTACTGCAAAGATGTTTTCATCAGAAAAAAGGAGAATTCAAGCTTGACCAACGGTAAAGTTTATTGGTACATATTTATATATTATACATATACACTCTTGGTCCCATAAAAGCGGATCCGGTTTTGTAATTCCTGGACCTGCTGGCCCATGCAGTTTCTTAGGGAGCAGGGCGAGAGACGGTTGCAACTCTTGCCTCGCAATGGCCGCAGTACGCAAGTACTCCGTCCGATATATTGCGCAAGATTATGCATTCCAACTGGAAACTTTTCAGGCGCCCCTGAATGTTTGCATTTCGAGGGTACCAATTTAGTAAAAAGGCCAGTGCAAAGCAACCCTAGAAAATATTATTGTATGGTAATTGAAGTGTACATATAAGGGGCCGACTATAAACTACGATACCAGTTTTAGGGGATTAGGGGTCACGCGAAGAAATACTTTTGGTGACCAGGGGCTCGCGGGTGGGAGAAGGGGTCAGTGGAAGTAACTTTACGAACATTGATAATGTTTAGTATGTTTCCTGATGATAAACTTTGTTAAAATTTATCACGAGGAAGCGTATTAAGCGGAATAGTTACAATATGTCTTAAGAAATTTGAAAATCACTTTCATATATTACTATTTACATTCTTTTCCCAATTTATCTCTATTCCCCTCTTTTTAAATTCTTTTTTCCATTTCTTCAAGAAACTTCCCGCTTTTCTCGTTTTTTCGCTTAAATTCGAACTGAGTTAATGGAACCCGATTAGAAAATCAAACTATTTTTGGCTGAAAAGCTTACCATTATATTTTTAGGTCGGAATTCATCTCGTTCCATTGAAAATTTAATTAATTTGATGAAAATAAAACTATTTTGTTGAAAGAGTCACCTTTTTGGTGCACAGTTTAACCGCTTAGTTGAAAGTTCAAATACTTTGTTAAAACTTTTTTTTAAGATTCATCTGTTTTGTTAAAAATTGAACTCCTTTACTGAAAATTCGTGCCATTTTTGGATAAAATTTTTTTTAACTGAAAATTTAATTATTCCATCTTTTGTTGAAAAATTATCGTTTTTAGTTAAAAATTCAACTACGAGGGTAGTTCAATAAGTCCTTAGAATGACCAACAGATGGCGCGCACTCCTGAGACAAAGGAACAATCCAAACAGTGGATTTCCACAGGCGAACCAGCTCCAAAGAAGGCAAGGACCGTAAAGTCAGCTGGTAAGGTTATGGCTAC
>NC_046663.1:46906376-46913941 GCF_010883055.1 Belonocnema kinseyi
ATAGAGCTCCAAGGAGATTATGTTGAAAAATAAAAAAAAAATTTACCCAAAAAAAATTATTTTTATACTTCATTCTAAGGACTTATTGAACTACCCTCGTACTTTGATCAAAATTTATAATTTTGGTTAGAAAATTAATCTTCTTGGTGAAAAAATCGTCTATTTATGAAAAAAAAAATGTTAAAGCTTTTCATCGTTTTAGTTGAAAATTCATCAGTTGAAAATTGGACTATTATGTTGAAAACTTGTTTCGTTTTTGGTTTTTCTTTTTCGTTGAAAATTGATCTTTTTTGTTTGAATTGAACTGTTTTTTATTTAAAATGAAGCGATATTTATTATTATATAATAATTTTATTTTAATTTAAGTTTTAAATCTTTTCTGGTTGTAATGTCAACTATTGAATATTTCGTAGAGAATTAATTTTTTTGGGTTAAAAAATTAATTACTTTGTTTGAAGTTGAACTAATTTGTTAAAAATTCATTTTTTTGTCGATGGTTCAGCATTTTCGTTGAAAATTCAACTATTTGGTTGAAAATGAACTATTTATTAAAAATGTATGCTTTCAATTTGAAATTCGACGCATTTGTTAGAAAAATCAACTGTTTATTATGAATTTTTTTTAATATAACCTTGTGATAGGAAAATAATTTTTTGTTAAAAAAACTTTTAAAAAATTCAACTATTCAAATAATAAACTGATCATTTTTTGTCGAAAATTCAACTTTTCATCTATTTGGTTGTTAATGCAACTTTTTTTGTAAAAATTAATTTTCGTTTGTTGAAAATTCGTCTTCTGAGTTTCACTATTTTCTTGAAATTCAATATTTTCTACTCGAAATCTTAAGAATTTGAAGTATTTCATATAGGGGGGGGGGGGGGGGGGGGGGGGGTAAGTAGACGGATAACTTGAGAAAGGTATTAGTATTGAAGGGGTAAGTGAGGGAAGGGATTGGAGGAGAAGGAAGGTGAAATAGGAGAAGTAAGGAGATCGGAAGTAGGAGTGAGGGGAAGTAGAGAATTCGATTAGAGGGGTAATAGAGGAAATGAACAGATGGTAGCAGATGGGATAGAGAGATAAGTAGAGAATAGAATTGGAATTGAGGGGGTAAGTAAGGGGAGGGATTTAGGAGAAGAAAGGTGATGTAGGGGCAGTAAGCAAAACGGAACTAGTGGAAGTATGGGGTTCGGGGACGTAGAGGAAGTTATTGCAGGTTAAGGAGGGAAATAAAGAGAGGGGAAGTATAAAAGTGATAAGTAGAGGAATTGTTTGGAATTGAAGGGGTAAGTAATGGAAGAGATTGTGGGAGAAGGGGATGGGAGTAGAGGAAGTAATGGCGTGGGGTCTAGGCGAAAAGAGGGGTGAAGGATAACGTACTTTATAGACTAATTCTAAATACAATATTTATTATATTTCATTGGATGAAATTCATTTTCAGAATTTTAATTTCGTTAGGATCTTACATTTGGGAATGCATCATTCGGTGCCCAATGAATATTGAAACTTTTGTACAAAGCGGAGCAATATACTTGATGCTAGATATTATTCAAGACGCCAGCCTTGATGTTCGATGCGTCTATCTTGGTGTTTTAAGCGATCTTAACCAAGTCACATTCTGTGGTCCACATTTGTGTACATGGAGAGGAGCGGATAAAAGGAAAGGTCTGATATCGTTCTTGGCCAAAACTTGGAGAGAAGAAGAAGTCATTTTGGGAGTGAAGAGAAACTCTGAAGGTTGTATTGATGGTACGTTAACTCGTTATTTATGGGGACATTAGAAAACGACGTCCACGTCCTCTCCCCTTCACCTTTATTCACTCCTCTTCACTACTTCCCCATCCACATTTCTCATCACCTAATCTATAACCGCCCCATTGTTTTCGCTTATTATCCTCCACTTCCCCTTCTGCCATAACTCTCATTTTCCCTACTTCTCCTGATTTCCGCTACTCACCCTTCTTTATTTTCCCCTACTTCTCCTCCTTGAAAAACGTAAGACGGACTGACGGATGCTCGAACGAAACTATACGGATTTCTAGCCAGGATTACGAAACCATAAACATAATAGAGGAATAATTTATTTCAAAATAGCACTAAGGTTTAAGTAACATTGAATTCAATGGTATTTTCAATAAAAAAGTTTAATTTTTAACAAATAAATTACGTTTTCAACAAAACAGTTTTTTACCTGCAAATATGCATTTTTAACCATATAAAGTTCATTTTTAACAAAATCATTGAATTTTCAAACAAAAATAAAATAACCTGGTACCTGGAGTGGAGAACGTCTTGAGGCATGACCTGTCGTAGCCTTGATCTTAAGTTTAAGAAATCCAAACGTAATCAAGCAAGACCACATGCATTATTTCTGTTGGATTTGGACGAAAGATGCAACCAGTTGCAGCTAACGCATAGAGAGTGCGTCCTTCATGCTGATTGTCATGCTTGACTGAGCACCGCCTCTCTTTCGATCCCGCGCTCCTCAAAAAAAAAATTCAAGGAAATAGTTTCATCTTCAAAAAAATAATTAAATTTTCGAACCAAATGATAAATTTTTAACTCAAAAATGAATTTTTAAGAAAGAAGTTCAACTTTCAACCAAGCAGTTCAATTTTCAATAATAAATATGAATATTGTCAACAAAAAATATGTTGAAAAATATAATAGTTGTTATTTTCGTCCAACGAAAGATTTTGGTTTTAAATAAAAAACAGTTGATGTCAACCAAAATAGATGAATTTTCGAGAAAATAGCTGAATCCTAAACCAAACAGATTAATTTAAAATCAAATATTTGAATTTTGTACGAAAATAATAGAATCTCGTAACCAAAAAGACAAATTTTCAACAAAAAGCTGAATTTTTAAGCCAAAATGATGAATTAAACTAAAAAAATTAATTTTTAATAAAGTAGTTTAATTTTCAACCAAGTAATTAAATTTGAAACCAATAATATTAGTTTTATACAAAATACATCATTTTTAACCCAAAATAGAATATTCAAATCCAAGGATAAGAAACTGATTTTTAACAACAAAAAAAACGAACTTAAGTCAAAATAAATACAATTTTTAGCAACTTGGCGCATTTTAAACTAAATAATAATGAAATTACAGCCATAAATATAATTGTCAAATTTTTGGTTAAAAAATTAATTTCTAGCCAATGAAAAGGATTTTTAAAAAAGTAGTTCAAATTTCAACCAAGGAGATGGGTCTTAAACTAATAAAATTATTTCTTATCAAAGAAGTTGGATTTTCAACCAAGCAGTTAAACTCTTAATCGAGAACATTATTTTTCTACCATAAAATGAGGAATTTACAAACCAAATACATGAATTTGTAACCAACTTGTTGAACTTACAACTATAAAAACGACCATTTTGCAGCCAATAATTGAATGGTTAAATTTTCAGTAAAAAAAAAATAGGTTACAAACCAAAAAAGAATAAATGATACATTTTTAACTAAAAATGGATTAGTTAATTTTTCAGCAAAAAAAAATTAATTTTTAACAAAACAGGCCAATATTCAACGGAGTAGTAAAATTTTTAACCAGAAGAGATGGATTCTAAACCCAAAATATAGTTGTAGACTTTCCAGTCAAAACGAATTCACTTTCAATGAAAAATAGTTCTTATTGGGCTCTATTAATTCAGTTCGCATTTAAGAAAAAAAATGAGAAAAGACGACGTTTACTTCTCTCAAGTCGATCCTTGTCTTGGCTAAGAGGACGTTTACTTGTCGCAAGACGAGCCTCGTCTTGGTTCAGATGATCGGCGTAAAGTTGTCTCAATACGAACTTTTATTGCCTGAGTTATCACTCGAGTGCTTACCTGAGTTGTCACTCTGTCAACCGCTCGTTTTGTAGTCATAAAAATTCAATTCAAGGGATAAACTTATGTCTCGAAGACATAGAAACATGTCTACAATACATAAATTGAAGTCTGGCTCCATCTCAAAACTGAGACATGCTCAAGTCGAATTTTTCTACTTCAGCATGTCTTGATTGGGGGCAATTCAAGTCGAACTCAAGTCGAAGAATCCTTACTCGGGGACCGACTGAATCGTTTCCAACTGGAATGCATACTTTTGCGCAATATACTCTACTGAGTACCCGCGCACTGCGGCTCTTCCGAGGCGAGAGACGCAACTATCTTTCGCCCTACCCCCTCAGAATCTGCGTGGGCCAGCAGTTATAGGAATTATAAAACCGTACCGGCTTTTATAGGATCTGGAGCGTATGACTAGGCAGTGTGACATAATTTTTAAACGGCCCTTATTTTTGCTGTTGTGAATAATTACCTAACATCAATAATGTGTTCGTTATGCTGCAGACCTGGAATTACCACTAATGGGAAAAGAACAATGGGATAACACTTACTGGAATAAGGCCGGTGTAACTGATGACTCAAGTCCTGCTTTAGTGGACATGATAGGATCGGTTAGACCTAAGATTTATAGCATACACAAATTGATGGAAGAGGAAGCTGACAAGTATGAAAAAACAAAGGAACATTATAAAATTTTAATGGTCGATATTCCTGCAGAAGATATGGTGAGTATCAGGGTGATTAAACAAATGATTTTCGAATCTGTACAACTGCACAAGTCTAAGATGTATCATTATAGTCAACAAATTTTTCAACGAGAAATTAAAATTCGGATAAGATTTAGAAGTACCGTGAACTTTTGCCTATTCCAAAGGCTGCGAAACGTATAATACATTTGAGTATTTCGAGGCTGAAGGGGCCCCATCTCTATCGCGACTCTTGAGGTGATTTTGTCAAGCGACGTTCATTGGCTGTCCCAGCCTTGAATATTGCGTAAAGACCTTTCAGTTACACGAACTACAATCAACTATCAGAAATTTAAGATTAGAGTACTCAATTCTGATCAAATCGATCTGATTCACCAGTGGCGGACTGGATACTCATGGGTGCGTCATCGGAAAAAGGAAAAACTGTTTCTAAGGAGTAGAACGTAAACGTATTAGATATGTGTCAAACTTGACCCCCCCCCCCCCCCCCCCCCCCCCCAAGACTGTCATAACAACTTTTTGAATTTTTTTGAAAAATCGAAAATTCAAATTTTGATAAAAAAAATGAAAAATAAAACAATCTGTTTCGTGGTCTAACTAGCTAGTTTTCAACTAGCGATTTGAAAATAGCATTATCAGCATCTACGAATTTTTTCGATTCCATTGATATATTACTTGCCTAGAAAAGTTAAAAATTTGAAGGGTTTAATATCAAGAAACATCAGCTTTACAGTCAATTTAATACTAAATACTTCTCCAATTTTCAACCTTTATAGACAAATTAGATGTCTTTGGTATTGGAAAAATACGGAGATTCCAAATATATTACTTTCAAGTCACTGATTGCAAAATTACGATTTTTTTAATCTCACATTTTTCCCCCATTTTCTAACAAAGGACCCTCGAGGAAAGTGGGGTCTGGCCAAGCTCGTAGGTACTGCCCTGAAAGTAGGCCGTAGGCAGCCAGGGCAGGCTACCCTGCCCTGGACAAGAGCGTGCCGACCACTGGCTTAGGGGGCGCCAACCAAGGGGCGCAGCCGGGTTAGCCCGGCTGCCAGTCCTTCGGATATTTTATTTTATTTTGTGTCACTTGAAGGTCGTCAATCGACAAAATAATGGAATATGACTGAGAAAATACATTCTACATTTTAAAATCATAAATGTTATAACTTAAATCGAAAACTGTGATTTAAACTTCTGAGGAATTACAGCCATAAATCGTAACTGCAATTTTTTTCGATTTGTTTTTAAAGAAGGTTCTCAAAGAACCTACGATTGTGACGATTACATTTTCATTACGAAACTCGCGTTTCGCGCTCAATAATTTATGTCTAGTTGAAAAATTTCAGCAAGATAATTTATAAATCTTGTTCAAATCTACTAAAAACAACGCTTTAAACTTACGGATCTCTTAAAAACAAAAATTGCCTATTTTTGAAAATTATTCAACTTTTCGAACTTCTGTCTAATTAAGAAATTTCATAAGTATAGTTTCCAAATACATATACATTATATCTAGTAGGGATTGATATATCTTAACCCATTAATATTTTTTTCCTTTATTGAAAACTTTCAAAATCTTGAAAAGCATATAACTTTTTGAAATTTAATCGAATTTAAAAATGTCATTAGGATAATTTTTAAATCTTTTTTCCATGTACCAGCATTGTCGAAAAATTTAACTGAAATAGTTTCTAAATATATTTGATATCTAGTGAAGAATTTAAATGAAATTTTCTAATCTACCAGAAAAATATTTTTTTCTATTTTTCTGATCGTTTTCGAAATTTTCAAAAGTATATAACTTTTTAAATTTTCACCAAAATGGAACATTTTATTTGGATCATTTGCAAGTCTTCTATCCATCTATTAGAAACTTTGACCAAACTTTTTTTTAATTTGAAAACAAAATTTCTAATTTTGAAAATGCTCTAAATTCTTTTATTTTGGTTGGAAATATCTGCTTAACGAACTTAACCTTTATTTTGGGAACCTTAAAAAGTGTCTCAAAAACTGACTCGATTGGACAAATCCTTCAAAAGTTAGCGTGTGGCTATAACTTTCAGGTAACCATACCTATACAGACAGACACATAGAGAGACAGGCATACAAACAGATAGACACCGATAAAAATGTATGATTTTCGGATTCTGTGCGTGCCGTAACGTAAAGATCCGTTAAAAACCAAAGATCGAAAATTTGGATGATTACATTACACTTTCATGAATTAGAAAGTAAATAAAGTAGTATGTATTTTTATTACGGCAACCTAAAATTCTTAATCCAAACCAACTAGGTATTCCCGCTCTTCGGGCTACTTTTTAATTAGTCAGCTACTGATGCGGGCAAGACCTCTCTACTCTACTCTATTTCATTTTTGCGTTTTTTATTGATTTGTTGTTGTTGTTTTTATTTTCCCACTGTCTTCAAAATGCGTATAATAAAATTGCATAGACATCAAATTATCCCTATTTACACTAGGGGAAAATCCTTGATAGTTTCGGTCGGGTTTCTGTCCGTTACACTTTTCTCTAAGGATGAGAAGAGCGGGGAAGTAATGGGGAAATGAGAGGGACAGTAGGGACAGTGAGGGGAAATAAGCTACCAGAAAATGGGGGAAGTGATGAGCGGAGAATTAGGAGAAGTGTGGAGTGGTGAAGTCTAGGAAGTGAGGGGAAGGCAAGTTATGATTGAGGAGGAGAAGTGGATGAAGTGATGCGAAATAATAGAAGGGGAAAATAAGGGAACATTAGAAAAGGGAAAGTAAGGTGAATAAGGACTTAGCGGAAGTAAGGTGAAATCAAGGAAGGGAAAGTAGGGCGAGTAGGAGCAGAAAAGCACAGGGTAGCAAAATTTGAATGGCTTAATAAACGTCTTGATGGGCTATGAAACCTTCTTTTTAGGCACACGCGCCGACACTAACTAAATTGTGGGTCCGGATGCAATAAGGGCACATAAAATTTTTTCGTGCGAAAACGAAGTCCCCTGGAGGCTTTAGAAAAAAATTTTCGAATTTTAATTTTCAAA
>NC_046663.1:46914041-46918293 GCF_010883055.1 Belonocnema kinseyi
TGAAAGAGGGAGCTCTTCTTAATATTTTGACACCAAAATCATGTCGATACACCTTACCGACTGCGAGTAAAGCCACCCACGCTTTAACTTCACAGACTGTATCTCAAAAAGTCTTTACAGATTTTGATTTTTAATAAAAAGTATATAAAGTTATTAATATTATATTATATATTATACTGTTATATCTTGGAAAAGTTTAAAAAAATTTTAAACAAAAAGTAGACTTTTGAAGATTTTGAAAAAAGAAGTTTTTAATAATTTTCAAATGTTTCAAGAAAATCAAAACCAATTTTTTAAGATTTCTGGGAAAATTGCAAACGATTTTTTATTTTGAAAAATGCATTTAATGTTACCGTTGAAAAAAGTTTGAACATTTTTTATTTTAAATGATTTTCTAAAATTTCAAAATAAAATGTTGAAGATTTTAAAACAAAATTTGGAATTTTGCAAGATTATAAAATTTTTTCTAAATATCGAATTTCTTTAAAAGGTATTCAAAATGTTTGGAAATTGATCCAGAATTTAAAAAAATATTAGGTAAAGGTCGAAGTAATTTTAAAAAATATTTAGAAAGCTTCGAAATTTTTATAAAATTAACAAATAATTCAGAATTTGAAAAAAAGTTTCCAAACATGTAATAAAACATATATTTTTGAAGATGTCAAACAAAAATCGACTTTTTGGGGAAGAATTTAGGAATCAAATCCTTCGGCAATAATTCGAGAAGTGACTTACTATACGGCGAAAATTTCCTAACATTTTGTAAAAAATGAATTTTCTTCAGAATCTTAGCAAAATTAGATTTATACAACTTGAAAAACAAATTATTAATACTTATTTACTTGTTCTCAGATCTCAAAATCTAATTTTGTCTCTAATGTAAGTGTTCCAAAACTTTGAAATAATCAATAGTTGTTTAAAATTTTAGGTTTTAGATCAGCAAATTATATTTCTTAGTCCCGACTGTTTTAATTACAAATTCAAGTTGAAAATATTCTTTCATCCCTACATAGTATTTATTATGTATTGAGGAACAAGCCCTATATATTTTATGAAGCAAAAAGAAGAATTTTGAAGTTATCATCAGACTTAGAATACGAAAATTTATAATTGCATAACAATTGTTGCCTTAAAATGGTTCCTCAACGTTTTTTCCCTGAAATTCATTTCACTCTTTAATTTATATTTCTTTAAATAACGAAAAATAAGAAAATCTCTACACAATAAAAAAAAAAAAACATAAAATTGATGGCACTTTTTGCACCATAAGGAAGAAATTTAGGGAGGTAGCGTTTGCAAGAATCAAAGTTTTATTGGACACCCTACTGTATTGGCTTAGTCTTTTTGAATTTGAAAAAACGATTGAACAGTTACTAAATATATTTTATTTATCACAAACTGAAGAACAGCCTCCATACAACATTGAGTCGGAGGCATTGTTTGTTGAAATAATTGAAGTACCGTAAGATAGATCAGAATTTGTTGGTGAAACTGGCATCAGTTCGAATTGATCAACATTCATATCCTGAGTTTCTATATCACGAATAGTGTAATTCTGTCTTAAAACAGTCTGCAAGAACCATACAAAATTAGTAAAAGTAGAAGCCGCGCGTTCCTAAAAAATGGTTTCGTAGCCTATTAACCCTTTGCGGCATAGTGGTAACCCAGATTACCACCTTTTTTATTCACAACTTTTTCCTCTAGATTCAATGTTTTTGAAGTCTTATCCAAAAAGTCTGATTGGTATCATATTTGAAGCATTGTAGAATATAAATAAATGATTGCGAACGTATTGCGTAAAATTATAAATAGGTATAAAGAAACAAAGTTCGTAAATCGCACTTTTTTACGAAAGAATTCATTTTTGAACGACGTATTGAATAAATTAGAATAAAAATGGTTAATCTGGGGTTTCGGGGTCGCTGATTATGAATCCAGAAGCAGTTTTGCAAAATTCAAAATTGTGTATCTAATATGGCGGACGACTTTATAAAAAAATAATGAATTTTCATGGAATTTGGAATCTGGTTTTTTTTTGGGTCTCTGATAATGAATCTGAAGTCAGATTTTAAAAGTACCACATGCGGGATTCAAAATAACGGGAAAATTTTAAAACCAGTTCGCCATATTGGGTCTGCGATTTTTAATTTTACAAATCGGGCTCTGGATTCGTATTCAGCGACCTCAGAAACCCTCGAGTAACAAGTTTTATAAATACCCAACAACTTTTAAAAATTTTGTTCGCCATTTTGGATCCGCCATTTTGTATTTTGGAAATCTGACTTCTGATTCGTGATCAGTGACCCTGAAAGTCTCCTAAGGTGCATATATCCGTAAAATTAGTTTGATAGAAAATTATATGCCGCAAAGGGTTAAGACGTTAATTAAGTCGCTGAAACCTCCCGTTCCATACTTTCCCATCCCTACCATTTCCTACTCACCCTCATTTTTAGTAATTTCCCCTACTTCCCCTCTATTTTCTTCCGCTTATTTCCCCTACTGATACTCTCATCACTTCCCCTACAACATTTCTCCTCACTTTCACTACTTCTTCTCCCCTTATTTTCCATCACTTACCCTCCTATAATTACCCTTCTCTTCCTCTACTTCCCCTCCAATCATTTTGATACACGTCTCCTATTTCCTCTCTTCTTACTTCCACTCCTTTATACTAGTTCCCTTCCCTCATTTCGCCCCAATTTCCTTACTTTCTCTCCCACCATTTCCCCTTACTTCACCTCCCATAATTTCCCTTACTTCCCCATCCCTCATTTCCGAACACTTCCCATTTTTCCCAACCCCTCATTTTGCCTTCATCTCCGAATTCCCTTCCTAAAATTTCCCCTAATTTCCCTTCCTTAATTCTCTCTACCTCTTTTCTTATTTTTGCTCACTTCGCTCCCCTAATTTCGCCGTTCCAATAGTTTCTCCTGACTTCCCTTACTTCACCTCCCCTAACTGCCCCTCACTTCGTCCACTTCTCCCAATAATTCCCTTAATTCCACTCCTCTCATTTTCCCTCACCCCTCCATAGTTCCCCTCAGTAAAAAAAGTACACTTTTCCCTTTTTTCCAACCCCCTCATTTCGCCTTTCTTCTCCGAATTTCTTTACCAAAATTTCCCTCACTTCCTGTACTTCTCCACTCAATTTCCCTAATTCCACTTCTTTAATTTTCCTTAACCTCCCCTACCCTACTTCGCCTCGTTGGAAAAAAATACGACGTACTACAAGCGACAACCACCCGCCCGAAACTTTAAAAGTAATTACCCGGGGCCACGAAACTATAAACAGTTAGGATTTAAATTTTATAATTATGAAGTGGAATTTTTATAGTGTAATTTCAACTTTGTTATTATATATACACACCATGAAGTTGTAATTGATCCTGTGATAATTTTTATCGCCAGATGAAGAAAAATTTCGTGTTTTTTCAATAAAATTTCTTCTTTCTTTTTCATCTTCATCTTTATATTCTTTGTCAGTTGTTTTGCGAATGTAATCAATTTCTTTAAGGGCTTCTAACGCAGAGGACAAATTTGACCTCCGCAATCTGGTAAAACTTTCTTGTTCTGCCACCGATTCTTTTTTGTAATGCTCCTTAAGTATTTTTTCTTGATTTTTCTTGATAGACATTGCACATCTTCGATGTTGCTGAATCATGCCATATATTACTTCACCATCCATTCCCAATGGATTAACTCCGTTCTGTTCTAAAAATCTGGAAACTTCAATCCAAATTTGACCCTTCTTGAGTTGATAGTATTTATCAATGATACACATAGTAACCTGCAGTAAAGTAAAAATAAAAATGATCAAAATTAATAGCCAAGTTGTGCAGGTAAAACTTCTATTAGTCTTTTTAGTCCATAAATTAAAAAAAAATCGGATATAATTTAGAGGTCCCTTAGTTTTATCTTTATCTTTTTTATTCATTCGTTGTTATTTTTATTTATTCAATGTATTAAAAATAAAGGTATTAAATTTGTAGACGTATAGAATTATCCTCTTTTACATTATCATAATTTTATATTATTTGTTGAAATTTTTTAAACTA
Source organism: Belonocnema kinseyi (assembly GCF_010883055.1). Taxonomy (NCBI): domain Eukaryota; kingdom Metazoa; phylum Arthropoda; class Insecta; order Hymenoptera; family Cynipidae; genus Belonocnema; species Belonocnema kinseyi. The sequence goes on from NC_046663.1 coordinate 46,918,097, forward strand.
ATTTTTAAGGAACATAACCATTTTAATATACTTGTATGACGTTTTTCTATAAGAATTTGACCCACGGTGTGCCAGTTATAAAATACAATAAGTATATTTAGAAATTGTGGGTCCGGATGCAATAAGGGCACATAAAATTTTTTCGTGCGAAAACGAAGTCCCCTGGAGGCTTTAGAAAAAATTTTCGAATTTTAATT
>NC_046663.1:46918393-46941926 GCF_010883055.1 Belonocnema kinseyi
GAGGGAGCTCTTCTTAATATTTTGACACCAAAATCATGTCGATACACCTTACCGACTGCGAGTAAAGCCACCCACGCTTTAACTTGACAGACTGTAAAAAATGGCCCTATGCGTTGCGGTGTCTCGATAAGGTCAACAATCTTAAGAATTAAGAAAAGACCTATGAGTGAGAAAATTATAGATAGTTCGTTGTTGTATGGTTTTGCTGTTAAATGCTAATATATTATTAAAATTTTTGAAATATAACTTTCGTTCCAAGAAGAATTTTTTTAGAAAAAAGAACATTGTATAAGATTCAGATAATTTTTGTTAACATTTTTATGTATGTCATATGACTTTAGTTACAATTGACAAACAAGGCACAATTTCATTAGAATTAAAAAAAAATAATTTCTTAGATTGTACATTTCCTAAAAAATTGTGATTTTACTATGACACGTATTCTTTTAACAGTTGTAAAGATTAAGAAAAAATTTTTTTGAGGTCTAAAGAAATTATAGTTTTTTTCTCCAGTGCAAACTTGAGATATACCATGCATAATACTACGAAAAAATAATTTTTATAAAAATTAACTCAATCTTAAAAAGTGCCATTTTTTGACATTTTAAAAAAATCATATTTTTGTCTTTATTCTTGAATATTCTCCATTTTCTGAATTCTTTTATTAAATTTTTGAAATCATTAAATTCTTAGGAATTTCTGAATCATTTCAATTACTTCAATGCTCTGAAATTTCCCAAATTCATTGAATTTACTAAAATCCTTAAATTGCTTGAATATCCTGAATTTCATGACTATTCAAAATTCTTTGAATTCTCATAAGTATTTTAATATTCTGAAGTCCTGAAATCTTTTTTAATTCTCCAAACCCCCTCTATTTCTGGAATATTCTAAATTTCCTAAAATCCTTAAATTCCTTGATTTCTCTAAATTCTCTGAACTTCTTTAATTTTTTAATTTCACGAATTATTTGAATTCCCTTAATGCTCTAATTTCCCAAAAATCCTTGAATTTGTTGAACATTCTGAATTCCCTGATTTAATTAAATATAATGAATTACCTGGATTCCTGGAATATTTTGAATTCCTTGAATTTAATAAATTCTTTGAACTTTCTAAATTCCTTGACTTCTCTACATTTATGAAATTCTCTCATTTTCCTTGATTTATCTTAATTTTCTGAAATTCATTAATGTTACGAATTTTATGAATTCTTGGCATATGGTAAATTCTCTTAATTTCTTAAATTTCTTAAAATCTTCAATTATCCTGAATTCCCTGAATTTCTTGGATTCCGTGAAATGCTTCAAAATTATGCATGCCCTGAATTTATTGCTGAAATTCCTTGAATATTGAAAATTCCTGAAATTCCGTGTATTCTATGAATTTCCTGAATTCATAGAATACACGGATATCCCAAATTCCTTAAATTTTCAGAGTTCTTTGAATTCCCTGAATCCTTTCAAATCCCTGAGGTCCTTCTATTTCTCTATATTCCTCTGGATTTATGAAATTTTCTGAATTGACTGATCTAGATGAATTTTTTCAATTATTCTAAATTCTTTGTATTGTTTTCAAGTCTCTCGAATAATAATGTTGAATTATTTTTTTGTGACAACAATTTAAGATTCTGAAATTTCAGAAGCTTAGTCTTCAAATTCAAAACGTCAAATTTTAATCGCTTCGAATTGAAAATTATTTAAATTAAAAAATCTCCAATTTCTTTTTATTTAATTTTGAATACTCTGAATTAGAGATTATACAATTTCAATTTCAATTATACTGCAAAATTGTTCAATTTTAAGAGCTTCTGATTATAAATTTATCAATTTCAAACATTTTCAATTTCAAATTAATAAATTTAACATGCTTCTTTTTAGAAATTATACAAGTTTAATTCCTTTTTATTCTATTCAAAATATTGATTGCAAATTTTTATCTTATCTAAAATTGTACCTAATTTTTAATTGTTCGATTTGGAACGTTTTCAATTCAAAATCGTTCGTAATATATTTTTTAAATTTCAATTAGAAATGATTCATTATTGATTTAAAAATGTAACAAACTCTTAAAATTTAAAAAATGTATTTAATAATGGACTCTTAAATTGTTTATACTTTTTATGTAAGGAAATAAAAATCCAGGGATATTAACGCGCAAATGACGACTTTTTTAAAAAAGGAAAATAAAATCTATAGCAGTATTTTTGACCAAATGGAATTAAATTAGTTTTTAAAAGTAAAAAATTTAGCCTCTTAATTTCCTAAGATACATACGGATGTCGCCTAAATCGCTAAAATCCCCTCCCTGAACCGTGAGCACTTTGGCATTAGCACAGCCAATTGCCAGCCACCAGTCCGCTCTCTCAACCAGTTCGCATCGTTCCTGCTCTGCTGTATTCTTCTTGAAGGAAAGTCTTTGAAATTAGTCGTGTTACACTTAACATTTTCTTAAAATTGTTTTTTTTCCTATCGCGTGGTCTTGACGACAAGAAAGTCCGCGGGACGCGCGTGCTTCAACATATTTATTGGTTCAATTTTGTATCGATATTAGATCATTTCTTGGTTGAGAAATATGGCGTGTGATCAGTGGTGGTTTATGCGTGGAAGTGTATTGTTAATACTTCAAATACTTTTTGCGCTTGGATTGCAGGCAGATATAAGTGCAGGTCAGTTTCCAGGATTGCAAGATTTCGATACTTAGAAAAATGCTCAATTTTACGGATATCTTAAATATTGCGTTTTTATTCTGATTCAGAAGTTATTTCCAGCGAGTGTAATGCTTTGAGAAAACGTAAAATGACGTTTCTTTAATAGAAATGTCACTTTGCAGGTAGATGGTATTTTGGAGCAATTCATTTTTTGTAGTTACACAATGTTTTTTTTATAATAACCTGTCTAAAAACAATTCATTGAAAGTATTTTTCGTTTGAAACGACTTTTTGAGTCAGTGAATAACTTTCGCATTATTCATGAACCGCATGTTAATTATATATTTTCTTGGACTACCAATTTGAAGAAATAGTTAAACCTTTTAAAGTATATCTTGTATACAAAACTAACACTACCAGTTAGTCGAAGGCCATTCGCGACGAGAAAACCATTCGAAGGAAAAACTTTAGTAATCATGCCTCCAACCGGAACATTTTGTGATTTACGCTTCACGTACAAAGTCAATGACTAATTCGAAAAGTACTGTTAATCACTATAAATTAGATTGAATACACTATCTACTAGCAGAAATTGGAGATTTTTCTTCTCACACCTAATTGCATCAGAGAAAATTTAAAAATATGTATTGCTACATACAAATTTACATAAATTACGTACGCAGCTACAGAACTCTGATGCTAAGGTTTTTTTTGTAGCCTGTTTACATTTTCTCATATTTGGCGTCATAACGTCGGATCGTGCGGATCACCTTGATCGATACCTAACGACTGAAAAAGGAAACATGGTCGCACTCTAAGATCGTTTCCAGTCTCCTTACAAATTTTAATAACAAAGTGCCTAAAATATGAGCGTGAGCGTAGGTCAGGGGTTTTGAAAAAAAAAATGTTGAAAAAGTCAGGGAATTTCTATGAGAGTAGGATGATCAAAAGTCCCGATTTATCAGGACATGTCCGAAGTTTTTATCGTCCTGAATTCCTGATTTTTTGTACTATGTTATTATTTTTCATGTCCGAAAATGAAAGTTCGCGATTTTTCATGAAGCGGACATAAATTTTGTTCGCAATTTATAAATACGCAGTTTCATTCCGACTGTTGAATTCAATTCAAAAACTTGACATGTGTGAAAGTTTTTCTAATGTATAAAAAGAAAGGAATACATCCAATTGTTATAAGAAATTGGAGTTCTAGGAAGTATTTAAATAATTAAAATATTGTACTCAATTATTTAAAAAAATATATGAATCTTGAAAAAATATTTTATATATTAGGCTTAGACATGAACGTAAATTTTACTATTTTGTTCAAAATTAAACCCTTTGGTTCAAAACAAAAAAGTCAATGTTCTGGTTAAAAATTCAGGTGTTTTGTTGAAAATTCGTATTTTTGGGCCGAAATTTCAACTGTTTGGTCTAATATTAACGTTTTTTGTTGTGGAAAATTCATATTTTCGGTTTGAAAATTCTACGGTTTTGTAGAGAATTCGTTTTTTTACCATTAAAATTCTACCTTTTTATGTTTGTGAAAACTCATCTTTTTCTTCCAAAGACGTTCAAACTGTTTTGTTAAAAATACATCTTCTTTGGTTAAATTCAACTGGTTTTGGTTTCAAATTAAAATATTTCTTCGTGGAAATATCAGAAAAATACTAGAATTTTCATTGAAAATTGAACTACTTATTTAAAAGTTGAACTGCTTTGTTAAAAGTTTTTGTTGTTGTTGATGCTTCATCAATTTAATTCAAAAAACTTGTTTAGTGATTGAAAATTGAACTATTCTGTTCAAAATTAATTTTAAATTTGTTGAAAATTAATTTTTGAATTAATAATTTAAATGTTCCATTTTAACATTAACTATTAAATATAAAGTTAAACTTTAACTATTAAATTCAACTGTACTGTTTTTGTTTGAAAATTGATCCTTTTACTTGAATATGCACTATGTTGTTGAAAATTGGTTTTTTTTTTAATTCAGTTCCTTTTAAACTGAAATTATAAATATTTCATTTTTGTTGAAAACGGATCTTTTTTTAGCTAAAGATTCATGCTTATTATTGAAAATTCGTTTTCTTTTTTGGTAGAAAATTAATCTTCTTAGGTGAAATTTCATTGCGCTGTTTAAAAATTTAACTGATTTTGTTAAAAATTCATATTTTATGGTAAAAAAATGTATGTTTTTGGTTGGAAATTTATCTTCTTTGTTGAAAATTCACCTTTTTGGTTTCAAAAATCATCCCTTATGATAGAAATTTCATGTTTTTTGGTTGAAATATCAATTATTATTTTTTTTTTGTTATTGAGAATTTATCTTTATAGGTTGAAAATTCTAATATTTTTTTGAAATTTAAATTATTTTCTTGAAAATTAAACCATTTTTTCCATATTGCTTGGTTTTTTGTTGTTGTAATATCAACTATTACATTTATCGTTAAGAATTTATATGTTTGTTGAAAATTGAAATTTTCGGTTTGAAAATCGTATTGTCTTATAAAAAATTCGTCTTTTTGACCTGAAAATAGAATTATTTGGTTAAAAATGGAACATTTTCTCTTTGAATTTTCATCTTTTTTTTGTGAAAAATTCAACCATAAGTTAAAGTTTCACTACAAATTTTGTTGTAAATGCAACTGTTTTGTTATAAATAATTTTTTGTGCAAATTGAAATATTTGTTTGAAAATTACACGGTTTTTGATTGATATTCAATTTTTCCTGTTTTTATTCATTCGGTTGAAAATTCACCTTTGTAGGTTGAAAATTCAACTATTCGTTGAAAGTTTGATGACATATTTTGTTTAAACTGTTACTATGTCGTTAATAAGTCAACTTTTTTCGAAAATTCAACTGTTTTGTTGAAAATTCGTCCTTTTGGATTCAAAATCCATCTTTTGTGTTAGAAAAGTAATGTATTTTGGTTGAAATAAATCAATTAAAAAAGTTTCTAATTATGCTCGGAAACTATTTAATTCCGTTTAAAAAAAGACTATATGGAAAAAAAGATTCGAAAATGTTAAATTATATTATATACGGGCTTTATATTATTTGAACCATAATTGCATACATAATTTTTCAACCAACTCTTATTTTCATATGAACCAGTAAAGTAAGAAATTTTGAGTAAAAGAATGTAGTTTAATGTTGTAAAAAAAAAATAAATAAATAAAAACAACATGTAAAAGCATCTGGACGTTGAAAAACCTATCGCTAGAATTATTTTTAATCACAGAATAGTTCGAAATAGAATTGTTAAGATCATGACCTCGATCATGACATATAGGATATGATGTAGTTTACCATCCAGGGAATAAAAGTATTTAAGTAAACGAAATTGGATCCTTGATTGTCCTGTTTGAAAAAAACACCTTTTAAGAATGTTAATCATATTCGAAATAACTTATATATGTATATCTATATATAGATTCACTATTGATAACCCGGATAAAACCTTATCAGTTCCAGATATACGACAGTTACAAGATTTGATTCTATCAAGATTCGATTGTATCTCACGTAGAGATCATAAATAATAAAAAAATGCGTCGAATAAATCCTTGACAATGAAAACGTTACCAAGTCTTATCTTCTTACGATTCCACTACATATACTTTTATCTGCTTTGATAAGAATGTTTCAAGATTTTGTTTTTATTTTGTTGTGCTTCCAATCACGATACCTCTAAATATAGCAGACTTTGCACTTTTCCTTATTCCCCGGTTTAAAATAATTTATCTTTTTTCTGTTTTCAAAACAATCCTCGTTTTTCACCTTAAATGCGAACAGATTAATAGAATCCAATAAAAAAATCCTACTATTTTTCGCTGAAAGTCCATTCTTTATGGTTAACAATTTTATTATGGGGTAGTTTTTACCATTCACCAGAGTGCGCGATCTGTTCCGGTCCGAGTTCTGCGAAAATAAAAATATCTTTTTTATACAAATTATGAATAAAAGTTTATAGTTCACTCATAAAATAGAGTGAAAGTGTCAGTCATTCAATTTGAAAAGAAAAAAATTTAATATTTTAAGTAGGGGAAGTTTTTCTTGCATAGTTTTTGAATTTAGCAAACATAACATTATTGTTGACTGAAATAACATTCAAAGTAGGTACGTATTTTCAAAAGTTTTATATTTTTCCATAGCAAAAAATATCGCCTTTTTTTTCTTTGACTGAATTCAACTGTTTTTTATTACAATTTTATCAGTTGAAGTTTCTTCTCTTTGGTAGAGAATTGAACTATTTTGCTGAAAATTGGTCTTTTATTTGTATTTAATTTTTGGTTAAAAACTAATCTTTTTTATTAGAAAATTTACATGCTTTGCTGAAAATTCATCTTTTTAGTTGAAAATGCTCTTATGTGTCTGAAGATTATTGTTCTTGTTTGAGAGTTCATTCATTTTCGTTGAAAAATAAACTGAAGAGTGAACTGTTTCATTTTTGCTTGCAAATTTATTACTTTCGATTGAAATTTAACTGTTTTATTGAAAATTTGTTTTTGCGTTCAAAATTAAGTTTTGAACCTTAAAATGAACTATTTGATTTAAAATTGTTTTTTTTTTAGTTTAAAAACTTCTGTTTTCTTAAATTTAATATTAAAATAAACTACTTATTAAAAAATTCTTGTTTTGTTGAAAATTTAAATATTTTGTTGGAAAATCTATACTTTTTTAAAAAAATCCTGGTTGAAAGTTAAAACTACTTTGTTAAAATTCAGTTAAATGTTTTTCTTTCTTGACTGAAAAAATGTTCTGTCAGAAAATTCAAATCTTTTGTTTAAAATTTGTCTTTTAGTTTTGAATATTCATCTTTTTAGTTTGAAAATTGAACTATTCTGTTAAACATTAAATGTTTTTATATTTCAAATATTGAACAAATACAGTTTTAATGTATTTCTTATTGTCTATGAAACTCTTTACAGTAGAATAAGTATTACTCGATTGAACAGAAGTTATAAATCATGAATCGGAAAACTATACCTCCTGTGCATTTGAAATGCTTATTCTTATCTACAGTTCGTTGATCTATCGATCCAACTACCATTGCCTATGAGCTTCTATTTATCGCAAAAAGCTATTGTATCTACTTTCAACTAGTGAGGAAATTACTCAATGCGATTGTGCAATTACTCAGGGAAGTCATTGTTGAAATAAACTAAAATTAATTTACTCTAGCAGGGAATTTACATTTACACTCAGGGAATTTTATTGGTCAGAAAAGTCAAGGATTTTGATAAAAATCTTGCGAAAGTCGGGCCATTTTTATAAGAGAAATTTTAAATATCTGCCAATAATCTTTTAGAATTTAATTTGTTTCCCTTGTATTTCTACTTCTTTCTTTTTTATTTAGTTACAAATTTTAAAGTTTTGTTAAAAACTTATCCTTTCTGATTGAAAATTCAACTATTTTGTTATAAATTTTACTCTTTTGTTAACAAAATCACATTCTGGCGTTCAAAATTCAACTGTAAATCTTTTGTGCTCTAAAATTTGATCCTTTTTTAAACTCGTAATTTCTTTTTTGGTCGCACAGTTAATTTTTTAACTCACAATTGAACTATTTCAGTTAAAGGTTCAGCATTTTAATTCAAAACTTATCTCGTTCGTTAAGCGTGTTTAACTATTTTGTTGAAAACTATTTTTTTTTAAATTAATTATTTAACTGAAAATTTAACTATTTCAACTTTAGTTGGATATTATTTTTTTTTAATTTTTGTTGAAGGCTTATCTCTGGTTTGAAATTGAACTATTTTGTTGCAAATTCGTTTTTTGTTTGTTAAAAATTAATTTTATAACTGAAAATGTAACCTTTCTATTATCGGTTCAAAATTGATATTTTTTAATTGAAAATTCGTCTTGTTTGCAGAAAACTAATCTTGATTGATACTTTCTCTTCTTTTTTTTTATTAAAAATGCAACTTTTTTCTTGAAATTCCATATATATTTTTTTTTTTTTTTTTTGAAAATTTAACTTTCTTATAGAAAGTTAATCTTTTTGGTGGAATATTTGTCTTTTTTAAGCTAAAAGTTAAATTACCTTGTTAAAATTTCATTTGTTGGCTGCCTATTAATCATTTTAGATGACTTGATTTTTTGTTGTTGAAACTTTATATTTTTATTGTTTTAATTATTATTTTAATCAAACATGTAATTATTTTGTTGATTATTAACATTTTTGTTTAAAATTCAAATTGTAGGTTGAAAAGGTAACTATTTTGTTGAAATTTTCTGTTTTTTGTGAATAATCAACTACTATATATTTTGAGATTCTTGGTTAAAGTTTAATATTATTTTGTTTTAAAATTCGATGAGTTGGTTGATAATTCATTTTTTCGTCAGAAAATTCCAGTATTTGGTTAATAATTCCAGTATTCGATTGAAAATTTCATTATTTTGTTAAAATGTCATCTTTTTCGGTAGAAAATTCATGTTTTTGTGTTGCAAAGCCCAAACTGTATCCTAAAAAATTCATTTTTTTTCTTCAATTAACCTCTTTGCTCTCTTTTGGCTTAAAAGTTCAACAATTTGGATGCACTGTTTTTTCTTTCTGGACTGAAAAATATTTATTTATTGAAAATTCGTCTTTTTAAGTGGAAAATTCATCATTTTAGTTGACATTCGTCTATTTGGGCAGAACTTTCGTTCTTTCGGATTGAAAAGTCATCCTTTTTGTGTTAAAATTCAACTCTATTCTAAAAAAATGCAATATCTTGGTCATTCATTTATATTTTGGAAAATTCCTAACTTTATCTGAAAATTCCTCTCTTTAGTGGAAAATTTATTTAGTTAAAAATCTAACATTGATAAAATAAACCTCGAAATAAACTAAAAGCAATTCAGGGGTGCAGTATTTTAAACATTAGTTTCATTTCCCAGGGAATTTTATTGCTCAGGAAAAGTCAGGGATTTTGATCAAAATGTTGCAACATTCAGACGATCAGCTGTGAAAAGAATAATCAATTTGAAATTTTAATTTAAAATTGCTTTATTTCATGTACTGTTATTATTGATATCACCAATATCGTCAGAAGTTCATTGCACTGTACAATTGTTATTCGCATCTAGATTCTAGATCTAACTCTAAGCAGTCTAAGCTAATATCGACGTAGGAGGCCCTATGTAATGTCTTATAAAGACAGGGACGAGAGCTGAAGCTTAATTGAAGAAGAGAAGGCGACAGTAAATGTATATTCTGAATAATGAGATATTTCCCTAAAGTCTCCGTAACTTTTTGAATTATTTTTCACAGTAATGTTTAGCGGGTAAAAGATAGTAGTATGGTATTGTGGAAAGCCCGCCCATTAATTAAAAATACTAATGTATGTAAAATAACGAAATTAATTTAATTAATAGGTACTGCACTATATGTGTTAATAAATTTAAATTAGAATTAATTAGTTTAGGTGTATTTGTGCTTTTAATTAATGATATCAATATCAGTTTAATTATCTACCGTAAGCTGGTCTCAACTAAATTAATTTTTTGTGAATTAGAATTTAATTAATAGCGTGGTAGTTGCAATCTTTGATCAACAATTTTACGTTGGACCGTTATTTTTCACAGTAGGCGGCATTGCCCCATGTCTCGTCTTCTCTATCCTTACAGCTTTTACAAAGGAGGCGTGTGAGAGATGTAGTTGGCTACATGAAATAAGTTTGAACACCTAATTTTTTTCAATTTATCCATTATTTCATCAACATTGGGGAACTGTTCGAGAGTAGGTCACTTTCCGGAGTAGTTTATTTGAATTTATCTAAATGTGCCAATAAAAATATTCTTAAAGCTCATATGAATAACAAAATTTAACGGTTTCGTTGACATTTGCAATTTTTTGTGAAGATTAAAATATTTAGTTGAAAGTTAATTTTTTTTCTTGAAAGCACGTCTTTTGGGGTAAACAAATTCATCTATTTTCGTTCAAAATTCATCTTTATTGGTTGAAAATTAATTTTTTTTGAACATTCATATTTTTTCGGTTCAAAATTCAATTGAAGGGTCCCAAATGTATTTTTATATACTTTACATCAATATTTTTTGCCCCTTTATTGAAATGTACTTTTTCCCCCCTGTTTTCAAGAAATTTTCCCTTTTTTCGTTTTTCCGTCGCTTAAATTTTGAACTGAATTAATAGAACTTAATAAGAAAATCTAACTATTTTCGTTGAAAATTAAATTTTTTGTTGTTGAAAATTCAAGTGTTTTGTTGAACATTTGTCTTTTTTTATAGAAAATCTGAACGTTTTGATTGAGAATTAATTTTTGTTTGTTGAAAATTCTTTTTTCTTGGTTGTAATAAAATATTTCGGTAAAAAATTAAACTTTAATTCGCCTGCTTATAGCTTGAAAATTCACTTTTATCATTGATACCATAAATGTCTAAAAGCTTTGTTGACAATTCAAATATTTTGTTAAAAGTTTAACTATTGTGTATATTTATATTTTTGGTTAAATCTTTTTTGTCACCAAATTTTTCATTTGGTGTAAAATTTAATTATTTTCTTGAAAATTCTATAATTATGTCAAATGGTCATCCTCTTTGGTTAAAAATTTAACTGCTTTATTAATAGTTCGACTGTTTGGGTTAAAATTCAACTATATGTGTAGAAGATTCAATTACTATTTGGTTGACAGTTTTAACTATTTCGTTGAAAATTCAACTATTTGCTTATTAATGAACATGCTGGTAGACCAATTAACTATTTTCTTGAAAATTCGTCTTTCTTTGTAGAAATCATTTGCTTTTTAAAAAATTTAAATTTTTTTTTACTTGAAATATCAACTATTACAATTTTTGTTGAGAAATTGTTTGTTTTTTTTTCGTTTAAAACAACTACACTTGATTAGTGTTTTGTTCTTGTTGAAAATGCAACTATTTGGTTGAAAGAATTTAACTTTTTTTGTCTTTCTTTGCTGAATTCAACAGGTTGAAAATTCGTTTTTATTGTTATTAGAGAAAAGTAATTTTTTTAACTAAAAATTTAACCAGTAACCATTCCATCAGGTATATTAAGCTGGCACAACACTATGAAGGTATAGAAATGTAACCTATTTCATAATTTAGGGCTAATTTGGGCCCGTGGTCCTAAATTTTGAGCTCTTTTATTTAAAAAAAAAAATAGTGTTTGCGCTAGCTTAACGTTAAGCTGGCCGAACATTGCTGTAAAAAGTGCTAAAAATGATTTCACGCAAAATTCATCTTTTTAGGGATCTGGGAATATGATAATGGAAAATTAAAAGAAATTGTTTAAACAATTTTTGTTTAAACAATTCTAGTAAAAATGAAGTAAATAATTTTCTTCCTTTACCCTATGTGAAGGCTCACTTGGGGCTCCATAAATATGGCATTTGAATTTTACAGTAAGTTGTTTAAACAATTATTTTTATTTTTCATTATCAAGTTTCCAGAGCTCTAAAGGAGCCTTAAAATTATTGTATAAGGTGAATTTTGCGTGAAATCATTTTTAGCACGTTTTACAGCAGTGTTCGGCCAGCTTAACGTTAAGCTAGCGCAAACACTATTTTTTTCATAATAGAAAAGAGCCCAAATTTTAGGACCACGGGCCCAAATTAGTCCTCAATGAGCCCTAAATTATGCGAGGAGTAAAAATGGGTTTAATTGTTTTCTTCGTTTATTTTTTATAACTTTAATGTGGCACAACACCATGTATAACCAAAAAAAAAGGTGAAGGAAATATCACGCGACCTTCGGTCGATGATTTTTCAGTAGCCTTAAATAAGCCTGAAATTATGCAAGAGAAAAGAAAAGAAAATATTTTGTTTTGGCAAAATTTTTTAAACAAAAATTGTTTAAACATTTTTTAAAAATTTTTCAATTAATATATTCCTAGAGCCCTTATTGAGCCCTAAACTATTCTATAAGGTGAATTTTTTGTAAAATCATTTTTATAACGTTTTACAGCAATCTTAAACCCACTTATCCTTAAGCTATTGCAAAGACTATTTTTTACAAAAAGTACGAGAGCCCAAAATTTAGGACCATGGGCCCAAATTAGTACTCAATGAGCCCTAAATTATGCGAGGTATAAAAATGGGTTTAATTGTTTTCTTCGTGTATTTTTTTATAGTGTTAAGGTGGCACAACACCATATCAATAACAGGGCAAAGGAAATATCGCGCGACCTTCGGTCGATGATTTTTCAGGAGCCTTAAATGAGCCTGAAATTATGCAGCAGAAAAGAAAATATTTTTTGTTGCAAATTTGTTCAAAAAATAATTGTTTAAACAACTTATTGTAAAATTCAAATGCCATATTTATGGAGCCCCAAGTGAGCCTTCACATAGGGTAAAGGAAGAAAATTGTTTACTTCATTTTTACTAGAATTGTTTGAACAAAAATTGTTTAAACCATTTTTTTATTTTTCATTATTAAGGTCCCAGAGCCCTAAATTATTGTATAAGGTGAATTTTGCGTGAAATCATTTTTAGCACGTTTTACAGCAATGTTCGGCCAGCTTAACGTTAAGCTAGCGCAAACATTATTTTTTTTTAAATAAAAGAGCCCAAAATTTAGGAGCACGGGCCCAAATTAGCCCTAAATGAACCCTAAATTATGAAATAGGTTACATCTCTATACCTTCATAGTGTTATGCCAGCTTAACATACCTCATTCCATCTTTCACTTGAAATTAAAAAATTTTTTTTGTTGAAATATCACCTATCATATTTTTCGTTGAGAATTGATGTTTTTTTTTGTCAAAAGTTCAATTAATTTGTTAAATATGTATCTTTTCTTAAATAATTAAAGATTCATCTTTTTAGTTCAAAAGTCATCTAAATGGCCGACAATTGAACTATTTTAGTGAAAATTCGTTTTTTCGTTTATCGACTATTCGTTCAACTATTTTGTTAAAAATTAATCTAATTTGTTGAAAACGATAAATTTAGTCTGACGTGTAATTCTAGCAATTTGGGCTATTTAAAGTCTGTGTCTAGGCTCACCGGATGTTTTTGTGCTGCAGTCGCCGAATTTCGAATGTGCAGCGAATTTCGGTGAATCCAGGCACGACTTTTATAATCATCGTTATCAACCGGGTAACGAAAGGGCATTCATCAGGCTTCAACTTCATAATATGGCTTCTTGTGGACGGAACGAATATTGTATATATTGAATTTAAGACGAGTGTCTCAGCGTGTCGGAAAAGGAATAATTTTTTAGAGTATCCATTTTAGGAAAAATATAAAGCCCGGTTTTGGACGACAAATAAAAAAACAATTTAAATACTATGTACATTGCTATGAATTTAAATGGGATACTTGAAAAAAAAAACCTGGAATTGCCAGTGATTTTTTCAGGATTTGAGAAGACACCATGCTAAATCTCCGCTGGACACCCGGGAAAATTTTGAAAAATGATTGTCCTTACACTCAGAAAAATATTTGTTTTAGTCAAATTATCTTCAAAATTAAGACAATCATTTTAATTGAAAGAAAAATTTGTTGGGAACAAAAAACCATTTTTTTTGTCTGAGAGCCAATGAATATTTTTCTTTGAATCAAAGAATCTTTTCTCTGAGAGTGTGTACTGCAATAAATAAGATTTTAAAAATGATTCGTTGCATTATGTGAAAATAAGAGGTGTGAAGAAAAGAAACTTCGTAGGCGTAAAACTGTTAACTGTAAGGTGTGGGTGTTCGTCTGTATTTCGAAGCTTCAAATCGTGAAACGTATAAAAACTAACACTAGTGTAAAGACCACGTGTGTTCGTTGCACCCAAAACCTCAAACCGGAAGGTCAGGTCTGGAAAGTTGGGAGTGGGGATCCTTTCAAGAATCTTAAACCATTGCAGCTGTTGCTTCTTGAAAAAATACAATACGCTTTCAAAAAGCATCAAGAATAAAAGTTTTGGTATGCTACAAGTAGTTTATCCTGAAAATTTAGGTCCGATCAAACATAACATAACATTTCGGAAACTTTTAACCAGGAACCCTGCTTTGTTAGGGTCCGTAAGTGCTTTTGAATTAATAAAGTAGCTCAAAGAAAAAAAAAGAATTCTAAATAAAAAATTGAATATTTGATATTTTAACCAAGAAAAGATGTTCATTAAGAAACATCAGTTTAATTTACCAAAGAGGAAGAATTTTTAACAAAATAGTTGAATCCTCAACCAAACGGATTCATTTCCAACCATAAAGTTGCATTTTTAAAAACAACAAAATGCAAACCAAAAAAAGTATATTTTCAAATTAAAATTGACGAGTTTTTAACACGAGTTGAAATTCTAACCAAGAAAATTTGTTCAGTTAATTAAGAAGAAAAAAAGGTGTGAAAAATGTGGATTTCTATGCCAAAAAGGCAAGCTTTATATAAAACAGTTGAGTTTTAAGCCAATGAGATTAATGTTCTATAAAAAAGACGGATTTTCGACCAATTATATAAATTTTAAAACACATATATGATTTATTTTAACCAAAAATAGAATATTTAAATTTTCTTTTAAAAAGAAATTATTTTAAATTCAGTAAACGAATTTTCTACAAAAAAGTAGATTTTTTCAACCGGAAAAAATTAATTTTCAACAAAAAAGTTAACTTTCAACCAAACAATTGGATTTTCAAATAAGTAGTTTAATTTGTAGTAAAAAAAGTTAATTTTCAACTTGAAGGTGAAATTTCAACAAAATATATTTTTATTAAAAATCAAAAGCAGTTGAATTTATCCAATAAAGTCGAATTGTCGACAAAAGGCTTCATAATCATGAAGAGGAATTTTCAACAAAATACATAAATAATTAACAAGATAGCTACATTTTCAATCAAAAGGATTAATTTTCTATCAGAAAGAGGTATTTTTAACAAAATACATGATTTTTCTACTAAAACTGATAATTTTTCAACTAAGAATAAAACAAATTTTCAGTGTTGAATATTCAATCAGTTGCATTTTTAACCAAAGAAAAATTCTCGGCCTCCCCAAACTAAAAGACTTTAGGTAATTTATTACTCTGCCCTGATTGAAGTTTCAATAGTCTATATTAATGCTAAAACCTTCTGAATGTTAATAATGAAGATTAAAATTCAAAAGACTAAGTAATTCCACTAAAACAGATAGAATATGCTTCAAATTTACGTTCACACAAAATGAGATACCGGGAATTTTTTATAATTAAAAAAACGTTTTATTTTTGTTGCTTTTTTGTTATTATAAAAATTTAGGGCCAGATAAATGTTCCTTAGTGTTATTTTTGTGTTCTCAAATTTGCAACTCGTGTCGACGTAAATTGCACAAAACAAAATGTGAACAAAATTATGAGGTTACCTTCACATGGCCTTAAAATTCCTTAAAATAGAATTGAAAGTCTGATTAAAGCAAATGTTTGTCAGCAAGATATAAATTTTAAAATTAGACGAACGAACCAACAAACCTTCATTTCTTGCTGAGTTATAACCGAAAATATTTACACATGTTTTTTTTAGAAAAGTGACAGATTTAATATAGCCGTTTCCTCTTTCTGTTCTGTTTTTTTTTCACTTCACTCAGTAAAATGTTCGTTTGAATCAAAAAAATATTTGTTTGACCCTATATCAAATATATATACATTTTTAAACAATTTTTCATGGAATTTAAGTCTTTTTTCCCTGTAAGATAAATTTATTTACAGCCCTTCTGTTCGAAAAGATTTTCCAAGGTGTTTGTCGCAAATTAAATTTTTTTGAAAAAGTTATAATCAATAAAAATTTAATTTTACAACTTGTTTAACATTTTTCTCATGAACGGCTAAACGGATTTGAGGATTCTTAGGTTGAAATTTTTGTATAAAAGCATGCAATTCAGAAATCTTTCTTTCGAACAAAAAACATTAAATTTTGTTCAAAAATATCAATTGCTTAAATACAATTTTTTTTTTTTTCTATCAAAGAAACATTTATTGTGCACGTTATTTTACAATTTTTTACAGTAATGCTAAAAGAAATACTAAGTAGTTTCTATTATTTCTCGGGATATAAATGTTTTAGTATGCGAATTTATTAAAATTGCATTTCCCTTGTTTACATATTGACTACTTTCCAAACAATTTGAGTGACTACGGGGAAGGGCAGGGTGAAAGGTATCAACAAGACAAGCGAGAAATGGAACGTTGGTATCGAAAAAAATTGAACGTGAAAATGATTCCGGACTATTGTTGGAATATAAAAAGTGTTGTAAAAGGAATAAAAAGAAAAAGAAATTCACTACACCAGGTCATTTGAGAACAAAAGAATATGATATTCAAGGAAATCTGAGTAAAAATATGTCTACGTATACTCATATAGAGAATGTAGAATAACTTGCAAACACAAATTTTTTAAAGAGAATACTGAATATTTAGAAGGAAGATTTCTAGAGTGTAAGTTTTTAAACCGAAATTTTAATGTAAGAATCGTAAAAACCGTTTAACGGTTCACGAGAAAAATCTTGATCATGTTGTAACATTAAATTTCAATTGTTAATAATTTCTGTAACAAAATTTTGTTATTCCAGAAATAACTGTTCTGAAAACCATAAACTTCTCAGAAAATGTCATGTCTTCCCTACATGTTCTAATTTTGTTTGAGTACATTTTGACGCGATTTCTTTGTTCAAAATGAAATGTTTGTGTTTTTTTCTGTGCGTATTAAAAGAATTGTATTGAACATTTTAACGCACTCATAATATATAGACTATAGCTCCAGCTGATTTAGCACGATTAGCACGTAAGCGCGTGTCTATAAGCTAATGTTAATCACGAGGTGAGAATCCGGACCAATGACATTCTTAAGCGACTTAATCGAAAAATACTTTGAATTCGAAGAATTTTATTTTATTATCTACATTCCTTGTATTATCAATTTTTTTTTACTTTGAAATATACCACATATACACAGTTAAAAACTTGCGGTGCAACTTGCATAGAATGTGTACAATGTACATAGAAGTTGATTTTTTTCTGTTTAGAGTACAAATTAATAACCAGAGAAAAATCCAGAATGAGTTTTTTTCTACTTGGATTGAAAAGCATATTTTAATCCATAGGTGGGACTTTTATAGGGTTTATTTGGAGTTACTTAAAACTGCTCTTTTTTTGGAACAGTCGCGCGCGCGCGCGTGTGTGTGTGTGTGTGTCATAAAATTGTTACGAATCATTGAACAAGCCGAGAACAGTGGCTTATTGTGTGAATAAGTCCCCATCAACCTCATTGATGGTGTGAAGGGCCTTACATATATATTTATTGACCAAATGAATAGCGTAGCGTTCTCGACATTTCATAAGTAATGCTATAGTAAGATGGAGTATTTCGTTGAACCAACACAAAAATTTAGTTGAGTCATTCAAATATTTTGTGGAAACAACCCAAATTTATTTGATGCAAATAAAATTTTATGTATATCCAAGAAAATAGGTTTTTTTGGTTTAAGAATTTTTTTCGAGTGAATAATAATAACAATTAACTATAAAATTTATTTACGCTTAAATTTATGTGATTTTTAAAAATAAAAAAATTAAAGAAGGAGGTAATTATTTTTATCTTAAGAAACCGTATTTGTATTTTTGTGGGTTTGATAAAAAAATGTGGTTACTTTTTGAGAGAAATAATTTCATTCTGTCGACTTTTGTCACACCTTGTAACATTTTCGTTTTTCAAAAAAAAAACCTCCCTCCCCTTGAAGCTGCTGGCACACGATGAAATTTGATGAAATAATATTTAGCATAATAGTACAAATGTAGAACATAAAACGACTGGGATTTTATAAGTAAATTTTGTACCTACATTTTGAGTAAAATCGCTACCATTTTGTTAATTTGTTTGATATACTGTATGTATGAGATTACTATTTCCTTCAAATATTAGTTTTTAGTTGAAAGGTGGCAGTACGGAACTAGATAACCACATTTTTTCGAAAATGGTTTATTGTCTAAAAGATTCTTAAAAAATCAAATACACGTTTTGATAAAAAAATGTGTTCGAATTTGTTTTGATTCTTATACACGGAACCCAAAACCTACTTTCAATACATGAAATTATAACCTCAAAATTCTTGGACAATTTACTCGGAATTGACTAAATTTGTTAGATAATAAGTTTTTTACCCTCAATCAAAAACTCAGTATTTCTGGAGTAAGTTTTTCTTTTATATTTAGACTAAATGTTATATTTTTTATCGCAATCCGCAGCCAAACCCTCTAAAATCTGTTGTCAGGGTTACTTTGTGATTGTCAACTTCCACATTTATTTTCACAAGACTGGATGATTTTTTGTAATCAAACTTTTCTGTTCTTAATTTACCAATACTTCCGCTCGGGAGTGTTTTTTTGCTTTATCTTAAAATAGTGATTTCGAATTTTAGATTTTACCCTAGCATTTCTACTTATGTTTGAAAGAAAACTTAAGGAGTTTTTACTTGAATGTTTTTTGTTATCGAGATTATTCAATTAAAAGCTAAGAAATTACTTTCCTGTTGTTTTTATTCAACACTTAGATTAATTTTCTATGTGAAAAGGGAATTATATAAAAGTCACTGTTTGCTACTTTATATTTAAAGTTGGACTACTTTTAGCTACTTTTTTTTGGCAGAGGCTACTTTTTTATACAATTTTGAAAGTCAGAAAGCAGTGCGAGGCCTGCATACGGATTAGTTGTTAGTAGATTTATGATGTTAAGGGACACATTTAAAGAGATTTCATTAAAATTCTGATATAAAATATTTTTTTGAAATAAACGTTTCTTTAAAAGAAGAGCATAGTTTTTAATAGTAGCATATTTAATAAAAGTATATTTCAGTCTCAATTAATCGGTGTAACACTGATATAAAGACTCCTGTTTCTATAAAATGTTTCTTTGATAAGGCAGGTGTTACGTTTAATGCCGTAATTAGAGAATCGACGAGCACAACAAGTTCTTATGTGTAAGTCATTTTACACGGTAAAAGAAATAAGCATCGAGTTATATGTCTATTATGTACGGAAATTTTGCGAGTAATTTAGAGAATAAGAAAACCCTAGAACACTTTAGAAATTTTCCCATTTTTTATAGTAATTTTACCAGTATAAATTCAGAAATAAGCATAAATATAGTAAAGAAAAGGCGATTTTTTCTCAACTATTGGTAGATTTTCCTGATAAAATAAGGAACAAAATGGATCATTCTGAATAAATACTTCTGTCCATGGTAAATTTCTGATTTGCAATACATATTATATAATTATAATAATTATAATTATAATGTTTATTTATTATTATTATATTAATAATTATAATATTATATTGAAATTATAGTTATAATTAGTTGTTTAAGGGCCCAGACTTCGCGTTAAAGGTCCGGGGTTCAATCCCTGAACCGGTACTCCTGGAAATTTTTCTATTTAGCTTTCCCAAGTTTCTGGTGGTTCGGATCCCACCTTAAGCTGTAGATCCCCCCCATCGTGCACGTAACTGCAACCCATTCCATTAATTATGGAGTAAAAACCAGTCTCTGTCCAATATGTCAGGGCACACTGCTCTCATCAGATTACTTAATTGCATTATAAATCCCTAACTGATGATATATAACAGGATACCCCCATGAAAAACTATTCCAAATATATGAAAATCCAACTCTAACCAAAAATGCCTTCGACTACTTTCTGAAACATTTTGGGATTTTTTGTGTCCACGTGCAATAAATAGTGCATACCTTTGTTAAGATGCTACTAATTAATATTTTGTATATGTTATAACCATTTAAAGATGTTAACGTCCGAGTTTAACGTTTTTTAATTCTTACAAATTTCGATGTTAAAACAATTACTTCGGACAAATAATTTTTCGAGAATAAGAAGAAAGTTGCCTCAGTCCGGATTTGAACCGTGAAACACCACAATCTATATGAGTGGAGCGTTAACTAATTACGGCACTGAGGCGTTAACCGAGGTTAATGCTCCTTTCACGGATAGTGGCGTTCCGGGTTGAAATCCGGGCTGAAGCAGATTGTTTCTTGTTCTTTAAAAGCTATTTTTCAAAGTAATCTCTTTAACATCAAAATTTGTATTAATTCAGGTGCTACTATCGGTTCAGATTTAAGTTTCAACCCTTTTATTTTCATTATATGGAAAACCCTTTTTTTAATTTCTTTTTTTATTTGTATTTGCGATTTTTTATGGGCATTAACAGATTGTCCGATCGTGATATTGAACATGTTATTAACCACGGTTCTTTCAACTGTACGCTGCAAAAAGTATGACGTCAGGAAGAGAAGGGAAAGGAAATGGTTAAGAAGGATGGGGAAATATCCTCATCTTCAGTTCAGACGACACTCCAGCTTGTTACATCTTTATTGTCTTCAATGAAATATGGAATCAAACATAACTTATGTTTGTGTCACCCAGTAGGTACACCTGACAGAAACAATGGCCACTTTCGCCGAAAAATGTGACACTGTTCCGATCTCTTCCGTGCCATGAGGTCTTTGGCCTTATTTTTTTTATTCCTTTCCCCTTTATTCACCCAGCCCTCTTACATTGCATTCTCTCTTTATCTTTCATTCATACTGTCTCAGTCGCCTCTACTCGTGTTCAGCCTGCTGCACATGATACCGGCACAACGTACTAGTCATGTGTAATTACTCTGCTCACTGGCCTGAAAATCCTCAGTCCGTGTCACGTGTGCCATTCTTACTGGCACCATTGACCTTTGGATATCGATTAACATTCTGTCGATAATGTATCCTGCAATTTACATTTTGAAAATCTATTAATTGGGCGATGTCCGTTTCAACAATATCTACCTGCTTACTCTACCCCCACTTAGTAAAAAAGTGTTCAAAATGATACCAACATCAATATCATTTTGATATGCAACAAAAATGATACCGAATTTTCTATCAACTCGTTGCATTTTCAAGTCAAAAGAAAACTCAATCAAAAATGTAATACAGTACTCTACGACACTTCTCTCTAAGAAACTTCTCGTTTTCCGATATCTCCTTCGTTCGCTCGCCCCCACTCCTTGCCTCATTTTACCAAATACCTTAACTTATATTGTGACATTTTTTAAAATAGAATTTCAATGGAGCCGCCAACAAAAATACGTAAAAAAAGTGAATGGCTCATTGCTGGAACAAAATCAAGTATCCTTAAAGCAATTCAAGAAGGAGAAAAAGTACTCAAAAAATTTCAAACTTTGCATCGGTAATTATTCTTGAAATTTTAAAAATTTGCGTTCTGATATTAACAATTATCTTCTTGAAGATCCAATTAAATTGAAATTTCAAAATTTTAATTATGAATTTCACGAAATTCATAATTAAATCAATTTCCCCCCAAAAAGATTTTCGTTTCGGTGCTACTGAAGGAAAGGTTTACTTTCACCGAACATACTTGACAAACTGATGCAAACTCCTGTTAAAAAAAAAAACAAGAATCCAACGACAATGCAGTTGTCGTTGGATTCTTGTTCTTTTTTAACAGGAGTTTGCATAAGTTTGATTATCGAACGTTAAATAGGATTTTTAATTTGGATTTTAATCTAATTTAAAATTCCAAAATTTTGATACTTGACAAAGCTGTACGGCGCTTGAGAGCGTTTAAATTCGCGTGCGCGTTACGTGGCTCTCGCGTGTCGCAGGGTAGAGGGTATTCTGACACTTCGTGTTCACTTCCCCTAAAGCTCCGAAAACGAGAAGTGTCGTGTAATCTACTGTAGTCGATATTTAAACCAAAAAAGATTTTCATTTTAAAGAGAAAACAGTTGAATTTAACCAAAAAATACGACTTTTCAGTCAAAAGTTGAATCATTAATCAAACAGGTTAATTTTTAACCATACATTTGAATTTTTAACGAAAAACAACGAGTTTTCAAGCAAGAAGGTAAATTTTTTACTAACAAGGACGAATTTTTAACAAACATGAATTTTAAATTAAAAATATCAATTTTCAACCAAAAATGATGTTAAATTTTCAGTAAAATAAAATTAATTCTAAAAAAATCAAGTTTTTAACTAAAATGATGAATAATCAATGAAAAAATTGAATTCTTAACCAAACAATTCACCAAAAAAATAAGTTTTGAAGCTACATAGTAGAATGTTTTAGAAAAAAGTTGACTACTTGACTTTTAAACCCAACCTGACGAGGTTTCATTAACTAACAAAATAGTTGAACTTTCAACAAAATAATTAAGTGTTTAACAAAATCTTTGAATCTTTAACCAAATATTTAAATTTCCCAAATACTAAAATGCATTTTCAACCAAATGTCTTTAACCAAAGAAATCATTTTTTAACAGCGTACCTCAACTTTCAACCATGTAGTTAAATTTTTGACCATGTAATATGACTTTTTAACAAATTGTTTTTATTTTCAACCAAATCTGTAATAGTCGACTTTTCAATTAAAATGAATTAACTTTCAACGAAAAATATTTGGATTTTCATACTGGATTCTATTAATTCGGTTCACTTCATTGTCAATGAAAAAAGAATTTCTGAAAAGATGGGAAAAGGGAGGAATAGGTGAAAAAGTGTGAACCGTGAATTCTGACATGTGAAAAAGATTTTCAAACTTATTAGATTTTTATTGGGCTGTGTCGTTTAACATTCTTGCAAAATGTTCAATTTTTAATCAAAAGTTATTTTTTGACCAATTCGTATCTAAAATTCGCAAAATTTGTTGAAATTTATCATCAGAAAATTTAATACACTCATCCCTCGCTTAAATGCCACCCGGTGTAGCGCCGGCTTCACGCTTGACTGCCTTGGTGTCGTATTAAAAGTTGTTTACTTCGCGCGCTCTCTGGGCTTGTACTGTTCCGAGGGTCCTAAGTGGCCCTAATTCGGCCCTAAGTGTTGACATGATAATAATCCCTCGTTACTGTGCTGACCAGACCCGAGACCGGCATTATAGCGAGGGATGAGTTTAAGCGTCA